>NC_081408.1:94602429-94849929 GCF_030272615.1 Cryptomeria japonica
TAGGGGTTTGAAACATTTTGTCATTTGCTCCCCCTAAAATTTTCTGATGCTTAGTTTGTCGGTTCCGTTATTTCCACACTAGGTGTGAAAACCGGTTCTTCTTGTAACACCACTGGTTTCTTCTTCCAGGTTTTGTTCATATCATCTTGAACAGTGTCAATATCAATCTTTCCTTTCGGAGTGACCGGTATATCATCCAATATGTTCTTTCTTGATCTGCAGAATCTGGCAATGTGACCCAATTTGTTACAGTGATAGCAGACCATTCCAGGTGCTCTCCAAGGTCCATTATTCATGTTTCTGTTCTTCCTCCTACATGTTGCAGCACTGTGACCATGATTATGACAGATCAAACAGTTTTCTCTCCATTCGGTTGCTACTTGATAGCCACCATTTCTTGACTGATGATTGAAGGCATTAAACCAGTTGTGATTCTGGTTCACAAAAGGTTTAGGACCAACTCCTTGAGTCCTCTGAGGATATCTTCTAGTGTTCTTCATAACAGATCTGCATTCAGATGCTCTATGCCCAAACTTGTTGCATGCATAATAGTTACCATTAAATTTATAGGATCTAGGCTTATCATTTAGAAAATAAGGAAAATTGTTGTAAGCCTTAATCCTACACACTTTGGCAGTATGTCCTTCTTTAAGACAGTTAAATCAAACAGGTTTAAATTTTTGCTTACCTTTATCCTTTGATGTCGGTTGATTCTTTGATGTTCTAGCATTTGTACCAGAGGTCTCACCTTCCTCATGACCGGAATAACCAAGTCCATCAGTATTCTTGACAGGTTTGGCAGATTCAACCTTTTGCTCTAGCTTAACAATACTCTTGTTGAACTTAGCAAGTATTTCCTTTGACTCAGAGAATTCTTTGGAAATAGTAGCATTTGTTTCCATTAGGTTTTCATTTTCAAAGATGGCACTGTTCAGTTCTCCTTGCATGTCTTCCTTTCCACTTTGCTCATATGGAGTTGAGTAGTTAGGGCACTGATCTCTTGTTTCAGCTTGGAGTTTTCATGATCTTTGTCTTTGACCAAATATTCATCTTTCCTTTAGTTCTCAAGCTCTTGACACATTCAAATAGTTAGTCCTTCCAATTATTTTCTTAGGTTGGAATTGGATTTATTCAACTTTTCTACTTCTTGAATCAAGGCTTCCATGTCCGCTTCATAAGAGGAACTATTTTCAGATAGCTCCATCAACTTTTCAGCATGTTCTCTCCTCTTTGCTTGAGATGCCTTATATTTGACCATAAGATCATCATAGGCTTGATCAGACTGAGTGAGTTGATGAGTAAGTTCCCTCAATGTGTATTCCCCCATATCTCTTTCCAAGTGGTTAAACTTATAGAAAGGTAGTCTCTGATACCAATTGATGAATACTAAGAGGGGGGGTGAATTAGTATGCCACAAATCTTTGTACTTAAACACTTTTCTAGACTAACAGTAAACCAGTAAAATAGTTTAGCGGACAAACCAGTTAACACACATGCAAACCAAACAACAAATAATGCATTCATACACAAAAGCACAAACACCATAACATAAGAGATTTCGATGTGGAAACCCAAATGGGAAAAACCATGGTGAGATGGAACTCACAACTAACTATCTGCAGAATAGAAACCAAACCGGTTAAGGTCAGACTGGTTAAGGTCATACAATGTTCTTTACCAGAACAGATCCTGTTAGGAATCTCAATCTCTATTAGGAGATAAGTCTGATTAAAGACTACCTTGCTAGAGGATTTTAGATCCATAGATGTGAACCACCTTGTTAGAGGATTTACAAAAGGATTTTGGGCCTACCCGGTTAAGGGCTACAGACTTGTCAAAGATGTGAGTAATCAACAAGTTAGTGATCTAGCTAATAGCACAGATTGCTTGGTTAGATCCTTGATAGCTCGATCCTAATGCATTCTAGCATTACTTCAGTCTTCTACACCTTCATACTCTCTCTAACTCATCAACCACCTTAAACCCTCGCAACAATATCAACAACAACAACAACAACCTAAAACCCTAGACATGATGTCCTTATAAAGCAATCTTATTTCATGTCAGTCCAATAGGATTACAATACAATTTCCTAGGCTCAATGCATCTAGACATATTTTGTAACACGACACAAAAAGTACTGTTAAAGTGTCGACACCGTCAAACAATCAGTGGATGGTAACTCATCACAAGATGTTGGTTGGTAACTCATCATAGAGTATTACCGGTTCATACAAAATACCAGTTCAAGCAAAATACTAGTTGATATCCTTGAACCACTTGGGGTCAACATACCGCTTCAGATCAGTAATCACTTTCTGCAAAACACCAATAGTCTAAGGACTATAATGCATCATACCAGTTGGACAAGTACTGGTTGAGCTTTAACTTATATGTATACAAAAATGATCTCAATGCAAGTGTGTGTCCATCAATGACAATCACAACATAATCATCAAAAATGCCATCATTTTCTACCTCATTTCTTGAGTCATGGTCTTTATCCATGAAGACATTTATGCAAGACTTTAAATCAGTTTTTGACAAGTTTCACTCTTTATTGTCATAAACACTTATGATTTTAATGATAATGGACACAGGGGTTATTCAGCTGTACTTTGTCATTGTTGGCAAAGGGGGAGTAGTATTCTGTATTTAAAATTTTGATGCATGTTATGTATACTTTCATGTTTATCTCTGTAAGGGAGTAGTATACATTGTATTTTCTGCAAAAGGGGTAGTGTGTATGCTTAGGGGGAGTAATTTTGATTATGGCATATTTTTTTGTTGTTAACACTTAGATGTCAAAAAAATTTCTAAGTGTTGCCATCAATGCCAAAGGGGGAGATTGTTGGCATTTTTTATGATGTTGTTGTGATTGTCATTGATGGACACACACTTGCTTTGAGATCACTTTTTGTATGTATGAGTTATGCTCAACCAGTATTTGTTTCAAACCGGTATTATGTATTATAGTCTTTAGACTATCAATGTTTTGTAAAAAGTGTTTACTGATCCCAAACGGTATGAAGGAATTGAAGCAACAGTTATCATTTTCCCAGTCTTTGTTTTGGCAAACCGCCAATTGGTAGAATATGTGAACCGGTAATCGGTAAAATATGTGAACTAGTAATACGTAAATGTATGAACTAGTATTACTCCGTGATGAGTTACCAATTGGTATTATTTTTTTGATGAGTTATCATCCACCGACACTTTGGCGGTGATTCTATGTCGGGTTACCAAATTTGTCTAGATGCACTGAACCTAGGAACTTGCAATGTAATCCTATTGGACCGACATGAAATCAAATTCCTTTATAAGGACATCATGTCTAGGGTTTTAGAAGGGGTGTTAGGGTTTTGTGTGATTGATGAATTTTTTGCATGTGTGATCACAGAAGAAGATTATGCCTATGTGAAGAAACAGAGTGTGAAGATATTGAAGACTGAAGTAATGCTGAAATGCATTAACAATGAGCTATCAAGGATCTAACCAAGCATACTGTGCTAGTATTTAGATCACTCACTTGTTGATTACTCACATCTTTGACAAGTCTGTAACCCTTAACCAGGTAGGCCTAGAAAAGCCTTTGTAAATCCTCTAACAAGGTGATTCACAACTATGGATCTGAAATCCTCTCACAAGGTAGTCTTTAATCAAACTTATCTCCTAACAAAGATTGAGATTCCTAACAGGATCTATTTTGGTAAAAGAACATTGTATGACCTTAACCGGTTTGGTTACTATTCTACATATAGTTACTTGTGAGTTTCATCTCATCGTGGTTTTTCCCATTGGGTTTCCACGTCAAAATATCCTGTGTTATGGTGATTGTGCTTCTATGGGTGAATGCTTTATTTGTTGTTTGGTTTGCATTTGTGTTAACCGGTTTACTGCTAGACTATTTAAGTGTTTAAGTTCAATATTTTTCTGTAAACTAATTCACTCCCCCCCTCTTAGTATTCATCAGGAGGAAGAAGGATAATATATGGATGTACATGGATGGAACTTGCCCCCAGTGTAAAGTGCAAAAGGATAATGGATTATGCATGACACCTGTTTGCCAGGTTTTCATCATGGTACTTGCCCAAGGCACCACAAGAAGTGGTTTTCACACAAGGATGAATCTATTTCTTTACTTTTTTCTGATTTTTTTTCTTTTTCATCATTTTTTTCTTTTCTTTTTGGATCATAATGGAGGCATGATACGGGATGGAAGAAGGACCCCATCATCTCACTTATTTGGATGGTACTCTTAAAATATGAGTTGCAATAGACCATGGCTATGAAGGTATGCTCAAAGATGTTGGCAGGATAATGAAATGCAACTAGGGCAAGGATTTATGCAAAGGATTAGATAAGAGGGATGGAAGGGTGAAAAAGAGGTGTTGGACAATGGATGGGATATTGGAAGAATTGTGTATGGATAGATGAAAATGCTGGAAAGATCAACATTGGCACATGCCTTGAGGGATGGTGGACATATGGAGGAGAAGGATAATAGATGGATGCACATGGATGGAAGTTGTCCCTAGTGTAAAGTGAAAAAGGATAATGGATTACGCATGATGCCTGTTTGCTAGGTTTTCATCATGGTACTTGCCCAAGGTGCCACAAGAAGTGGTTTTCACACAAGGACGAATTTGTTTCTCTTTACTTTTTTTTTCTGTTTTTTTTTTTTTTGGGAAGATAATGGAGGCATGATAGGGTATGGAAGAAGAACCCCAACATATCACTGCTTTGGATGGTACCCTTAGAATATGAGTTGCAATAGACCATGGCTATGAAGGTATGCTCAAAGATGTTGGCAGGATAATGAAATGAAACTAGGGCAAGGATTTATGCAAAGGATTGGATAAGAGGGATGGAAGGGTGAAAAAGAGGTGTTGGATAATGGATGGGATGTTGGAGGAATTGTGTATGGATATATGGAAATGTTGGAAAGATCAACATTGGCACACATCTTGAGGGCTAGTGGACATATGAAAGAGAAGTGAATCTCAAATTTTGAGATTTGGATGCAGGAAAGGTTATAGATTTTGGGGCATAAGAACCCAAAATAGATGAAGGAGGTGATGGAAGAATAGACTCGGAAGGTTTGGATGGAGGAACAACAATTTTGGATGCCAATTTTGATTTTTCTTTAGACTGTTGTGCTTCAAGCAGCCGCTTAGGGATCCACATAGTTTTTTATTTTTCATGCTTTTGTAGTTCATTAGAGCGCATTGCTTGTACAAGTGCCTTAGGAACCCATATAAATTTTGACTTTGCTTCTTTCTTTGTGGGCCTTTGTGGAATTTTGTATTTTTCTTTTTCTTTTTGGATCATATTTTTCTTTGTTTTGACATGTCAATTAGATGGGACATGTTGATCTTTGAATACATGGATTACTTAACTTATGACTTTTATGCTTGGCATCCAAATTGCTTGGAGGGAGATGTGTGGATGGATAGGAATGATATGGAGGTCTTTTAGATGGATGGAAGGTACTTGAAGATGTGTGCCTTTGTTGATCCTGCATAAGGGATGGAGGGATATAGGGCCCTAGAATGGATGGAAGCAATGATGGGGAAAGCGTATATTTGGATTTAACTGAAGAAATGTAGGATTTATGAGAGATACCAACATCTTGGGAAATGTCCCTGAGGCCATGACCTTTAACATTTTCTTTAATATGGAGGGGTTCTTGCTTGTGGAGATTTACCCCTTTGCCTTTATAAATGTTTTGACTTGTAGGATACACTTTGCTTTGGAAATAAGGCACGAGGCCATTATGAGGTGGAAGTGGAATGTAGGGAATGATAGGATCATGAGAGGGAATTGTAGGAATGATGGATCCTTGAGGTGAACATGGAGGATTATGACAAGGGAATAAAGGGATACTTTGATCTTGACATGGAAGAGGACCATTGGATAGAGTAGGAAGGGTGTTTAACTCTTCATTTTGAATAGGATTATTTGAAAAGATGGTAGAAGCATCATGATCTTGCTTAGGAAGTGGATTAGGAATGGGATTTGGAAGGATTATTTTGTCTTGAGATGGAAGGAGTTCATCTTGGAATAAATGGAAAGGTGTAAAGGGATCATCATGGGATTCTAGGGAGGTGGGATCTTTTTCAATCATTAGATGGGATTGACGAGTTTTGGTGTCTTGATCTTGATTTATGATAGGACTCGTTTCTTTATTTTTTAGATTATCCTCTTGACATAGAGTCACTTCTAAGGTAGGGGTAATATTTTTGATATGCATGGAGGATTCTTGGAAGGTGTTCATGTTTTGGCATCACGGGGAAGCATTTTGAGTGGGACTCTCTGGAGTGGGTACATTTGCAATTGGAGTGCATTATGGCATAGGATATAGGATTTTTAAATATTTAGAGGAACTTGTGTCAATATTGGCATTAACTTGGATTTCCTTAGGAGATAGCCCTTGAAGGTAAATATGAGAAGTTTTATTGTTTGAAGGAGATGAAGACATCATGGAAGGGATGGAGGCCACATATGGAGCCTTGCTAGACATAGGTTCATGATTTTGATAATTCTTAGAAGTAATTCCTTCTTCTTCTTTAGGTGAGTCATTAAGATCTTCAATTTCAATGACACCATTATCAATGAGATCTTGAATCTTATATTTTAATTCCATGCACTTTGAAGTCTTATGTTCATTTTGTCTAGGATATGCACAATAGTTACTCACAAATTCACATCCCCATGTGGTCTTTTTAGGCAATATGATAAGATTATGCTCAAGAAGCTCTTTCAAAGTCGACTCAATAGATTTCCCCAAAGGTGTAAACTGTCTATCTAGAGGATATTTGGAGGAAATGTCTTTATGTCTTGGTGAAGGTGTCTTGTGAGTTTGTTTGAGATTTGGCTTTTGATCCATAATTATTTGTTGGTATTTGATTGTCAAATCATATAATCGGTTTAGCATTCCTTGAAGATTCTCACTCTTGTTATCATGCATTTGTTTTTTAAATGGAGTCATTGATTTATTTTGTTGGATTTTCATGTCATATATTTCTTTCTTGATATCTTGAAGCATTTGAGCCAAGGTAGCCATGGGAATTGGAGCTAAGGTAGCCATGGGATTCTTACTTTTGTCAAAAAATTTAGAAGAGCTTCTGGTTTGAACAAGCATTTACAATTGATGGGACCGAGAGCTAGATGTGTTGCAGAAGTCAAGATCAAATTGGAGCTAGTTGTTCATTTAACTTAGTGATTTGAGAGAAGTAACTAAGATCTGGTCTGGTTTCAGGAATGATCTATCCTATGTAAGACATTTTCTAAGTTAACTTAGGTTTGATAAGATGTTTGAACTAGCTGAGAGATGATTGACAACATCATGCAATGCAATGGCATGGGTATACTGTCAAGAGGATGATGATCAGTTTTATGCTCATTGCAGACTGATCTGGGTAGGTTTGACTATTATGAACTGACAAATTCAGAGATTCGTACGACATGATTTACTGAGTCAGACAACAATTTAATAGTTCTAGGACGATAATAGTTTTGTTTTGTACGAGTTGCTACCTAGTACCGTACGACAGATGGGTATATCTAGGATGACAAAAGATTCAGTGCAATCACGTATCGTACAACATAGGATTTAGCTTCAGATGACAGACTTTTGGGTTTTGTACGACAAAGGAATGAGCTCAGACGACAAATAATCAGACTCGTACAATATAGGATATGGTGCAGGACGATAAATGATCAGATTTGTATGACAGTTAACATGACAGAGACAACAGTTCTGAGTTTTTCAATAGCTGAGTATGACAACTGAGTATGACCAATTCTGAGGGAGACTAGTTTTGGACATAATTTTGACTTAGGGTAAACTAGTTCTGACACAGACAAAGTTTTTGATCACTGAGTTGTTTCTTGTTTTCTCCAATTTTGGTATTCTAGTTTTAGTTTGAGGGATGAAAACACGTAGAATGAATAGTAACTCCAATCACAACATGAAAACCCTATGGAAGTTGTCTTAGAGAAGAAAACTTTTGCTTGTTGACTTAGGTACACACCTAATAGCTAATCAGAATATGGTTGTTGAGTCTCACACAATGGATTCTTAATGCCATATTAGCCGACTCCAAGTGCTAATGGGGGCATGATATGGCAAGTGTCTTGGGAGAGTTACTATCTCTCTTGCACAAATATTATCAACCTTTTAGAGGTTAATCGGGTAGCTTATAATTTTAATTGGATCTAGTAAGGGATTTGTTTGGTGCATTGAGGTATAAACTCAATTAAGAGGTCTCCCAATCTTGAAAACCAAGGTTTAATATACCTAAAGGTACTGAGGAGAGCTATTCCTGAGCACTGTCGTTGACTTAATTTTCATCAAATCATGTTTATTTTATAGTGGGTTGGAGTACTTGGCATTTAGTCATTCCCACTTAGGTCATTCCCCTCACACCAGCCGTAACGACTTTAAGATTTTTTAAACTCCTCGAGAGGGTAGGCCTGCTAAAGATGTACAAATCTCAAACAAAGAAAATGCCTCAAGGGTCTGGATTTCTAATTGTCTAAAAAAACAAGAGTATACTCTCCTACCTCTCTTTTTGTCATTATTGTCATTTGGTCAAACCTAGCTTAGTATCCAAGCATATAGGGGAGACATTGTCATTTTGTCCTTTTGTCACTTGGTCCTTTTGTCCTTTGAGGTCTAGACATCATTTCAATTTCCTAAGGGTCTCTTTTAGATTTGCATTTCAAAAAGTTTGTCAAAATCTTGAAAAAACAACAAAAACATTAAGTTGCATTGTCATCCTTTAGGTTGCATTTGTCAATCCCATTAGTTGCATTGTATAGTGACATGTTTGTTGAAATGAGGTCTCAACCTTCTTACGAATCCATGTCATCACAATTGAGAAATCAATCATGTCAATCCAATCTCTACATGTCTCAGAACTTGGATCAAACTTATCATGATGATGTAAATGTCCAAATACAAAAACTAGAGGAGAAACTAGCTCAAGAAAATGAGATTTTGGAACAAAGAGTGAAAAAAATTGCAAAGAATAGATCACAAATGTCCAAAATGTTTCAAAAATTTCCAGGTCGAAATCCAAAGATTGAGCCAATTGATGTAAGATCTCTTCTTGAACGATCAGACATACCAGCTCTCCTCTCCCAAATAGAGATGATGAAACAATTTCAAGAAAAGAGACAACATCAATTTCAACATTATGTGCCTCCACAACAAGAACAAGAAGGTTTTTACTATCAATCAGATTTTCAACCAATACAACCAATGGTTCAACCAATTGTTCAACATATACAACCAATGGTCCATTTTCAACAATATGTCCAACCAACTATACAATGTCCACAAATGGTTCAACCAATGGTAGAATATCAATGTCAACAACCACAACCAAACATTCAAAAACAAAGGTTGCAGCACACACCAACCCAAGTTTCAAACATGTCAGAACAATTGAACCAAGTCCAATATCAAAACATGACATCAAATCAGAACCAACTCCTTGCCAAACAAGTTCAAATTCTAGATACAACCATGTCAAAACCTTGAAAGAAAGGTGGCTTTATTGCAATGCTCTTAAGGAAACTACCAAGTGAGTTCTTTGGGGAAGATCAAGATAATACACTTATGTCTAGCAATGCCTCATCCCCCCATAAACAAATTGACTCTCCAGTGGCATCTATCCCTACACCTTTAGAAGTTTCACAAGAACCTTCTATATTGTCCTCATCAAACAATACACCCAAGGATGCAATCATCCAAGGGCTATCCATAATTGATTGCCAGGATAATCCAATTCATGATGCACATCCTTGTCATGTTTTAGAAATACAAGACCCAATGCCACCATGCACTTTATTGCCATTACCTGTTTTAGAGGACCCCATTCGAAGTCCCTCTTCCTCATGTTCAACCATTGATTCCTTGCTAGAATCCATCAAAAATGTTCAAAGTGCATTTCCTTCATGCCAAAACATTGATTCCTTGTCAGAATCCTCCATGCATATCCAAAGTCCAGTCTCATGTCAAGAGGATAGTTTAGAGCATGAAGAAACATGTCTTGAAACATATCAAGATCAAGATCCTAAAACCTTATCATCCCATCCAATTGTTGACCAGGATCCCATTTCCCCAGACACTCGCAATGATTTCCAAATTTTTGTCTGTTCTATCCATTCTATCAAAGAACACAATGTCCTTTCAAATCCCATTGACATTCCACTTCCTAAGAAAGATCAAGATATCCCTTCCATCCTTTCTGATGATCCCATTAAAAGTCAAGAGCAAAGCACCTTTAAAGAGGAGTCCAATGATCTTCCTCCTTGTCGAGATCAAAGTATCCTTCCAAATTCATTTCCAACACAAGACCCTATCATTCCTTCAGATCCTCCACAAGATCCACTTGTTCTTCCATCTCCACGTCCTAATCCAGCATATCCACTCCAAGATCGCATTTCTTTTGATGATCCCATTATTTCTCCCATTCCATCTCTTGAAGAGCCTGTCATTGAACCATGTCCACTACACAATCCTAGTCCCCCTCACGATCCTAATCCCCTTCATGATTCTAATGTGTCAGTGCAAGATGTTCATGAACCCTTGACATGCATAATGGGTTCTTCCACTTTGGTGCAATCTGATCCACTTCAAGATCTCATTATTTCTCTCATATCATATCCACCTCATAATGGACTTGTGTCTTCTTCCCAAAGAAAAGAGTATCCTACAGGTCAAGATATTCATAAAGGGAAAGGAGTAGATCTCCATAAGCAAGAATCCCTTCATGTTAAAGAAAATATTAAGGGTCATGGCCTCAGTGAAATTCCTCAAGATGTTGGTATCCCTCCATCAAAATCAAAACATACACCTTCCCCATCATACTTTCCATCCATCTTAGGTCCTTATATTCCTTCGTCCTCTATGCAAGGTCAGCAAAGGCACACATCCTTGAGTAAATTTCATCCATCCAAAAGAACTCCATTTCATTCATATCCATCCATGCATTCCTTTCCCCCTCCAAGCAATTTGGACGCCAAGTATAAAAGTCATAAGTCTAGCAATCCACATGTATTCAAGGATCAACATGTCCAATATAATCGACATGTCAAAACAAAGAACAATATGATCTGTAAAGAAAAAGAAATATCCAAAAGGCCACAAAGGCCCACTGAGTGAAATAAATCAAAGTCAAAATATAAATGGGTTCCTAAATCCCTTGTGCAAGCAATGCACTCCAAGGAACCACAAAAGCATGAAAAAACAAAAAACATGTGGATCCCTAAGCAGCTCCTTGAAGCACAAAAGCCTAAAGAAACATCAAAATTGGCATCTACAATTGCTATTCCTCCATCCAAACATTCCAAGTCTATTCCTCCATCACCTTCTTTATCCATTTTGGGCCCTTATGTCCCAAAATCCATAGCCTTTCCTTCGTCAAAATCTCAATATCCAAAATACGTCTTTCCTCCATCAGTCCATCACCCCTCAAGGTGTGTGCCAATGTCGATCTTGCCTTCATTTCCATCCACTAAAGCCCAATTCTTCCAATACCCTATCTATTATCCAATGCATATTTTCCATCCTTCGATCCCTTTGATCCAATCCTTTACATAAATCCTTTCCTTAGTTTCATCTTATTCTCCATGTCCTTATCCTACCAACGTCTTTGAGCATACTTTTAAAGGTCATGGTCCATTTTTTTCAAGGCTACTGTCCAAAAAAAAAAGATGTTTGAGTCCTTCTTCCATCCCCTATCATGTGTCCATCTTCTCTAAAATGTCAAAATACCAAAAAAAAAAAAAGTGAGAAAAAAAAAGACAAAAGAAAAAAATAAAAAAAAATAATTCGTCCACTGGTGAAAATCTGGCAAATAGGTGCCTTGGGCAATTACCATGATGAAAACCTAGCAAACAGGCGTCATGTGTAATCTATGAACTTCTTGCACACCACACTTGGGGGCAAGTTTCCTCCTTCATATCCTATTGCCCTTCATTATCCTATCATACCATGTCATTACGCCTTCATATCCTATTGTCCCTCGTGTACATATACCATTTTCCACCTTTGATCTTGACAAGGTTGAGGATCATCATGAGCATCATGCATCTTGTTTGCAGCTTTTAGTCCATCATAGGTTTTGGTCATTTATCCATTTGCTTATTATAACCTTTCATCCTTATTCCCTGTCTTATTGCAACTTTCTGCAACTATCCTGTATCCTATCCCGACCTTCAGTCCATGTCCCTTATCCATTCTTGGTCTTTCTTATCCTATCCATATCTTATCACTATACATACACCCTTTCTTTCATTCCTTGATCTTGATCTGACATAAGGATGCAAAATTTAAAACATATTTTTCAAAAACCTCTTGACATGTCCCTCATGCCATGTCACTGCTTTACACTGTCATATCCAGTCTCTTGTCCCATCATGCATAGCCCTTGAAAATTGCATCCACATTGTCTCCATGATAAAAGGCCTTTGTCTTCCCTCTATCCACCATCATTTCAGCAAGCCTATTTATTCACCTATCATATTCCTTGCCTTGCTAGACATTGGGGGCAAAAATCTTAAAAATTGAAAAATGTCCTTAAAAAAAAAAAAATCATAAAAATTGAAAACTGTCCTGAAAAAAAATCATAAAAATTGAAAAATGTCCTAAAAAAAATCATAAAAATTGAATAATGTCCTAAAAAAATCCCTAAAAATCAAATAATGTCCTGAAAAAATCCCTAAAAATAAAAAAAAATGTCTTGAAAAAATCCCTAAAAATCATAAAAATTGAAAAATGTCATGAAAAAATCCTAAAAAGTCAAATAAAGTCTTTAAAAAAATGAACAAAAAAATTGTAAAAACTCGAAAAGCAAAACAAAAAAAATCCCCTTTGTGCATAGACAGATCACTGAGCATACATCCAACGACACTCAATCACACATTGTGCTTTAATGAAATCACGCATTCACAGATGAACTTTTCAATCAAACCAGACATTCAAACTGATTAAAATTGTCATATCAATCAATCAACATCAATATCATTTGTCCTTGTCACTATTATCATGGGTCTTATACAGGGTATGGTATACCCCAAACTAGACTGTGTCTTGTCTTCGATGGGGTACCACATTCCCTGAAACCAGATAGCATGATCATTCTTGTTTTCCACTTTTGACAATGACAATCAGACTGTTTGTTTGACTTGTTTGAATTTGTGCGTCTTATCTTTTTACTAATTTATCTTTGGCTTCGATCATGTTCCTATGTTGCTCGAGGATGTCACTGAGTGATTTAGAGTGACCGGGATGGTTCATGGTCCCTTTCCTTTCTTTGTTGTGTTTGTTGTTTGTGGAATGTTTGTTACAAACTGGGGCAACTATATCATTAGGTGTCTGTGATAGGTACGTTCGCTTTGTGAACGTCGCACATACCTCAACCCTTGATGTATGCACCCTAGGATGCTTCACTCATTCCTTGTGTATGATGTGTCTATCTTTTGCAAAAGGGGTTGCCTTTCAGCTCTAGCCTTCAATGCCATGATGCTCTGCATCCGCTTTGCTACATTAAATAAAGGTTCTCACCTACTTATGTGCATTTGTGAAAGCAAGTTTTCCTTCATCTCTAACTGTCCTCTATCTAATTTCTGCTTACTAACATTTCTTCCATCAGTCTTGGCGATCTGTTTGAACCTATCATTTTCTATTATTCTTATTGATCAATTGGCCTCTTTTCTGGATTTTTTTTTTTCTGGCCAATTCATCGAGGGGGCATGCATATGTCATTGTTATTGTCTGGGGCATTTTTCATTATCGTTCTTTGAAACAACGCTTAAAATCGCATTGTCTCAAAGAGGGGCAAAATGTAGATGTCTAAAAATGGTCAACGCTTGCGGAGTCATACTTTAACATTTGCGCATTGCCTTATTTTAGGGTTTTTGCATCGCATTAACATTTCTTCTATGTTGCGTACTTGGTCTTTATCATTTGCGAGCATCGAGTCCTTCTTTTGCATTCTTCATTTGTCTCGCTTTCAAATTTGGTCTTGTCGATAACAATCTTCAGTCATGATTTTGGTCGATTTTATCCTGTTGCATCAGTGTGCGTGCTCATTTGGCATCGTCAATCCTAATCGATGATGGAATTAGGGTTTTGTCCTCTTATCAAATCTTATCATCTTACCATCAATTTGTCATCGATCATTGTCATTTTCAAATCTTATCATCATGCGATCGATTTCTCATCAATCGTTGTCATTTTCAATCTTGTCATCTTGCGATCGATTTGTCATCGATCATGGTCATTTTCAATCTTGTCGTTTTGCAATCTATTTTGTCATCGATCATTGTCAATCTTGTCATTTTGTGATCGATTTGACATCGATCATTGTCTTTCTCAATCATGTCAATTTGGAGCAAGTAGTCATCGTTCCTCGTCAATTGGCGCATTTATCAATCAAATCGTTTGTCAGCATTGGTCTTTTATCAATTTAGAATCATGATCAAATCGATCCTACATCTTCTAGGGTTTCATGATTCATCTTCTAGGGTTTCATGATTTATTCATTTAACC
The DNA here is from genome assembly GCF_030272615.1 of Cryptomeria japonica. Classification (NCBI taxonomy): domain Eukaryota; kingdom Viridiplantae; phylum Streptophyta; class Pinopsida; order Cupressales; family Cupressaceae; genus Cryptomeria; species Cryptomeria japonica. The sequence continues at coordinate 94,616,996 of NC_081408.1, forward strand.
TTGTTTGTCATTTCTCCCTCTGGGTTAAATAGTTTATTTATCCTAAGTCTTCTCATCGCAATTAAATGTTTATTTAATTGGCTAACTAATTCTTCCCTCTTTGTGAATTAATTAATAAATGAAAAATTGTTAATTAATTCACTTAATTCCTAATTTCCTCATTTTCTAATTTTTCTAATTCCTAATTTCCTCATTTTCTAATTTCCTAATTTCTAATTCATCTAATTTCAATTATCTCCTATTTTCCTCCTAATTTCATGGGAATGACATTTCAAGTTGTCATAATTTGTCATAATTGGCAATCAATCAATTTTGACATAGAAATTTGTCATAATTTTGTCAAAATTATCAATCAATCAATCTTGCATAGAAAGTGCAAATTTGTCATAATTTGTCATATTTGTCATTCTTGATTTGCAATTTCCATTCGAATCTCTTCATGCTAATTTGATCTTTTCTCCAATTTGTCTATAAATTGGATGGATTTCTTCAATCAAGGTCCCCTCCCTGGTCGAATCAATCACGCTTCTAGTATTCTTGCGCTACTTGTCAATCTTGCTTTCACATTAGGTTTATGCACTTGAAGGTGAGATCCACAAACAAAATCTATTTGAAGGAGAAAGAAGGACAATGGAGCCACATGAAGGAGACATTCAAGTTTGCAATGGTTTGCGTTTGAATTGATGTCTTGTTTTCATGTCTTTACTGAATGTAATTAGGATTGTTATCATTACATTTTAGCTTTCGTGATTGAGCTAGACTAATATTGATTTGCTTTGATGATTTCCACATTTCCTATCTACAGACACATTTTCTAATAAAATATTGTTGGAATTCCAATGATTTTGTGTCGTAGGTTCGACGAAATGGCAACGAGTTTTTTGTCTCTAAAATTTCATCTGCACATCTGACACAAGATATTTTGTCAAACAACCAATGAACATTCTGTCATAAACCAATTTCATCTTGCATGGAACCATGCAACAATTTTCTTCGAAACTTCGATGGAAACCATGGTAGTTTTTCGTTGCTCACACAACATTCCTATCGAAACCATGTTGTACGTGCAGTAAATTTGGACGACATCGATCATCAAAATTCTATCGGATTGCCACTATGCTCTGATGAGAATGTTGTGCCTCTGACAAAAATTTTTGTCAAAATCTTAGCAATCTCATCGAGGCATTTTGGTAGAGCTCATCGAAATTACGATGAAAAGTTAATATAACAAAAAAATGCCTCTCTCTCTCTCTCTCTCTCTCTCTCTCTCTCTCTCTCTTTGCCTCTTTCTTTGAAGTGTCTCTATCCCATTTTATCCATTCTCTATCTCTCCCTCTCTTTGCCTCTTTCTTTCTCTTAGGTGTCTCTATCCCATTCCATCCATTCTCTCCCTCCTACTCTATGTCTCTATATCACCTTCTCCCTGACGGCCTCTATCTCTATCTCTCCCTTTCTTTACAAGGATTAGAGTTAGGTTTGGGGATTGATGGTTCACTACAAACTCTCTATATCCATATTATTTGTATTACATACCAGTACAAACTTAAACTTAACTTTGGAAAATTTTACTTGGCTAATAGATGGTTAAGTTACTCTAATTTGGTTAAGGGTTATAGAAGGTTGTCGAAACTTAAACTTAAATTTGGAAAACATCAGTGCTATTGAAACATCAGTGCTATGAGGTTTTTATTATCAAATAGAGATAAAAAATTTTGAGTATCAAGAGGTGATAGAAGATAGGGTGAAAGAAATTCCAAGAATACGGTCAAAAAACCCTTGAGTTCAATCACTCACCAAGAAGTGATACTAATGGGAGGTTTTAGATTAGAGAGAAACTGTCAAAGGAAGACTCGAAGCAATCGATATATTGTTATGTAATTTTGGGTAATGTTTTAATTGCAAAATTATTAGTTCAATGATTACAAGTTTTGTGTAGAAGATGCTCTAAAATCTTGAAATGTAAAAAACGTTAATGATTGCATCGACAAGATGCTACTATTCTAAACAATAAAGCAATCCATTTGAAAAGCTTCAAGAAAATTAAAGAGAGGAAAGAAAACCTGAAAAAAAATATAAATTTATACCTTCCCACATAGGTTGTATTGATCCATGATATGAAAGCAAATATGAACATCTATAAATTTAGCCCATGGTAACAAAATGAAATAGTAATGGTGAGTTATTTCCATGTAAACCATAGTCAAAGTCAACCATCAATGAGTCTTTGAAGGGTAACCATACCTGAACTGTTCCTCACCTAATCTGTAACCAACATTTATCAACAATTGCATATGTATTAGCTTATGTGGTAGAAAGTGAAAAATTTAACCAAACAAAATACAAGAATATAAACTTAATTTAGTCAATAATTTAGGTAATCTAGTCAAATTCCCTAGCTTGAAATATAGGCACATGACTCATAGATACCTTATTCTTGCAATTATGTTGAAGACAAAATAATGAAGTTCTCAACCGATCTAATGATGCCAAGAATTTCTCTTAGTCTGAAAGATCAGGACTTTAACCATCATATGCCCCAAAGACAAACAAAAAGAAAATATGGATAGACTAACAAGTCTTTACTATGAAGAATTGGATGCCCCAAAGACATGAACACATCCAATGCTGCATAGTATAGACTCTTTAGTGTACTTATCTTTTCCTTTAAGGTTTGATGTTCATGGGCATCTTTAACTCTATGTTTAAGAATCCGATCCAAGCAACTTGTGGTGCTATTGTTCATGTTGGCTCTGTTGGAACCTGCAATTAAGATTCCATACTCATTATTCAATAAGATTAACAGTGTAGCATAATGAAATATTGAAAAGTGCGTTAACTTTTTGAGCCTAGCAAAGTGTCTGGGTTGGAAAAGTTATTTTGTGGTTTGTGTTATGTTTGGTTGTAGGTGTGGATCCACCTAACTACAAAGAAGGTGTTGGAACAGGTTAGGAGAAAACCTAGTTGTGGTTTCCAAGAGACTAGGGTGAGAGGAGAAAGCAACTCCTAGGTGAGCCAAGGAAGTAATGAGTTTGTGGTAGTAGGAGAGGTGGATGCCCAGATGAACACCTGAGTTGCAATCATTGGATACTCCATTGATGGGAGTAGTTGAGAGGATTCCTCAAACCTGTCAAAGTACAGGTTGTATGGGTTAATGAGAACCTTAAAGGAGAGTTTTGATAGTTTCTCTCTTAATTCCCATGGTTTGAGGAAGATTTGTTACATGTTATGAGTTATTACAAGAGAAGGAATGAGATCCTAGTTGGCATGTCCTAGTTGAGTGGCCAAGATGGTGTTGATGATTGTCTTAGAGTTGAGGAGCATGGTTAAGAGTTAAAGAAGGTTGGTTATGAGTGGAAGAATGTATGTGAATGGTTGGGCAAGGGCTTGAGAAGGCTTGAGTGAGTTTGGGCTATTGAAGCTGTTGGTGTAAATAATTATTCATCTTTGATATTATTACACCTTACTTAAGTTACTTAGGAAATGCATTTCATAGTAGTCTGGGTATGAGACACTTGGGTGTTTGTGCCACATTGGGATAGTGTGTGTAGGAGAAATTCCACCTTTTATGGTGTTGATCTTGTTGTTACACTCCACATTCAGTGGGTGACCCACCTCATGTGGAATATTATATTGTTTCTCCTACCTACCCAAACCTATTTCCTACCTACCCTTGTTTCTTATTGAGCCACATGTTATGTTTGTGTGCTCACATATCCATATAGCCTTGCCTATATAAGTAGGCTCATATTCATTGTATGTAATGCTTAATGATCCAGTTGATCATATTTTTCATCTTGATAGAATACAGTTTATTTCTATCATCTATTTCATTCTCTCTTATTTGTGCTTTCCATTGCCTCTTGATCTTGGCAAAATCTCACATGGTATCAGAGCTATTAGAGTTTCATTGGTTTGCTAATTGAGAGAGATTTGATGCTATTTGGGGTTTGCATTTTGGATCTTTCTATTGCAAGTTTTTATTGAAACTTGATGGGTCAAATCTAAGGTTATCATTGGATTGAGGAGGTCCAAGAAAGTCGGTTTTGCCTTTTGTTTCATCCAAATCGGACTTCGGAGGCCAAATCTAGATGCATTTGAAGTTTGACACTGCGGCAGAAATTTTCCAGAAATTATAATTTTGCAGACATTTTTCAAATAGCGATATCTCACTCATCCGGACTCGTTTTTTCGAGAATTTTTTTTAGTTTTGGGGTAGAATTTCATGATATATACAGTGGTGTAGGATATTTCTAATTTTTGGATACAGGTTTTTCATAAATCATGAAATCTTGATTTTTACAACTTTGGAGGCTTCGTTTGGGCTCATATGGACTCCTTTTCATGTGTCATTTTTATTGAAAGTACATATTTTTTCATCTACTTTCATAATCTGCCATCTGTTTGTAGTGATTTTAAGTAGAAATTGTACTTCCGATATTTGGCCTTTTTGGCATATTTGGTACTTGCATTTTGCTTGGATCTCAGTTTAGATCACTAGCATTTTTTGTTGAAGTCTCTTAGATCTCATTTTGAGAAGTTGTAAATTGAAATCAGAAGTCCACTTTGCCTTGTTTTGCAAGTGGCCCATTGTATATGCACTAAGTATAAAGTGCCAAAATCACCATTTTCGGGGTTTTCTTAATTGAGTGAATTTGGGGGGGTGTATCTTGTGCTTTTGTGCTCTTGTGTTCCTTCCTTTCTGCTGCTATGGGTTCTTCTAAGTTTCCTCTATTAACTCCTCGTAATTATGTTACTTGGAAAATTGATGCATGGAGTAAACTTATGGAAAAAGGACTAACTCATTACATTGATGGAACTATTGTTGCTCTCGTTGATCCTAAGGTTGATCCAGTTGGTCACTTGGATTGGCTCACTAAACATATCCTGGCAATTGGTACCTTAAGAAAGTATGTATCAAAGTATCTCATTTTTCATATTGAGAAGTGTACTCTAATCAAGGATGCTTGGCAAAAGTTTCAAGACTTGTATGGTCAAGTTGATGAGATTAGGGGATATCAAATTGATAGTGATCTCACCATGTTAGATCCCAAGAACTTTGATACTATACAAGATTATGTCACTAAGGCAAATGAGTTGAGGGCACAACTCAAAGATTGTGGCATTGATAAGAAGGATACTCAAATGATCTTCAACTTGATAGGAAAGCTTCCAATGGAATAAGCAACATTTGTTTCTAGTTTCCAAACCCATAGGATGACAATGGGTTCAAGCTACACAATGCCTACATTTGATGCTTTCAATGAAATGTTGATGATGGAACAAACTAAGTTGATAAGCATGGGCATTATTAAGGCTTCTAAGTCTCAAGCATTAGTGGCAAATCAAGGGAACAAAGGAAATCAAGGAAAGGACAACTCAAACAAGAAGAAATGGAAATCAAAGCCTAAGGACAAAGCATCATCCTCTCCACAACAAGGAGATACATCCTCTTCCAAGAGGGATAATTCATCAAAGAGGGAGAGACATACTTGTGCCTATTGTAAAAAGTTTGGTCATGAGGAGCGTCGTTGCCATTATAAGAAGATTGATGAGCTCACACATATAAGCATAACATTGATTTGCCTAATGTCTACAAGAAGGATGATTCATCAACTTCCACTTCCTCACATTCAAAAGGAAAAGGGCAAGCATTCATGGCTTCTACGAGTGGGAAGACTCACTCTTTTGGGACAAGAAAAGGAAAACCTCTTTGTGCTACAACAAGTCATGATTAAGAGAGATTGCTTCTAGATTCAGGGGCTTCTCATCATATGGCATCTTCACAGTCTATGTTCTCTACATTTGAGCCTTGCACCATGCCACAGATTTTGATGGGCAATCATACATACATGGATGTGATTGGGAAAGGATCTATTGACATTAGGGATAACTCATTCAATGATGTGTTGTGTGTACCCCACTTGACAGTCAATCTCCTTTCTATCTATCAAATCACACATGGCGCAACTAAGAGAGTTGTGGAGTTCACACCTGAGTCAGTTTTCATTAGAGACTTGGAGACTAGAGCTATCATTGTGACTGGGGTGGTTGATCATGCATCTCAGTTATACTCCTTTTCAGATTTTGTTGATGATGATGATTTCACATTTGATGATTCTACACATGATGATCACACTTATTGTGATGGTTCAATTTTTTAGGAGAACTTTGGGCACTTGAACATGGGGATTCTCACATGTGACCCCATTCTTGAGTCTTGTATTTCATCTCCTCATATTGATATCACATCACTTATTGCACCTAATGATGTAGATAGTGCAACAATTTTGCCTTCATGTGATTTAGTGCAGTAGGATATTCATTGTCTTCCAGCTTTAGATTCATGGGATGATTACTTGACAGACATTGTAGGTTTGTTTGTGGAATCCTACATTGCAAATTTGGGAGACATCATTGATGACATTCATCTTCTCTTTGATGAAGGTGATCCTTCTTTGATTGTTGCGAGGGAATGCTCTGACCCTCTTGTTCATTCTCTACATGATCATTCTTTCAAGGTTGATATGATTGTGGATACTTATGTACAACAGTTGGAGGAGGTCTCTTTATTTTTTGAGGAGACATGTGAGTCTTTAGATATTGTTCTACATTCATCTCCACTAGATCTTGGAGTGCCTTTTTTAGCAGTGTGGCATAGTTTACCACCTTTGGAGGGGGTATCTTTCAGCATTTACATGGGGACACTTCAGCAGTTTTGACAGATTCTTTTCATCATGAGTTTTTTCATACATCTTCCCTTCATGATTGGGGAGACTTCATGGATACACCTTTGGTTTTATTTCTTCCTAAGGGGAGGAATGTTGTTCGACATTCATGGAGCAGTTTCTTCATACATCGAGCTTCTATCATTGGTGCAGAATCCACATTGAGGGGGGGATTCCTAGCTTCTCTTCTTCTCTCATATGGGGGGGACTTTTTCCTCACATGGGGTTTTGTCCTTCACATACTTCTATGAGAGTTCTTTGTATCTAGTTTTTCATCTCTCTTTTGGGTGAGGCTTTTTTCCCACTGGGTTTTTCTCTCTTTCCCCACTTTGTGACAGATTTCATTGCATTGGTTTTCATGTATTTGCATTTGTACATGGGTACCTAACACGGCCTAGTAGCCAGGACCCATCTTGTATTGATTAGTTGCATTGTAGACTTAAGTGCATTCCCCTAAGTTGCACTTAAGGGGGGGTGTTGGTGTAAATAATTATTCATCTTTGATATTATTACAGCTTACTTAAGTTTACTTAGCAAATGCATTTCATAGTAGTTTGGGTATGAGACACTTGGGTGTTTGTGCCACATTGGGATAGTGTGTGTAGAAGAAATTCCACCTTTTATGGTGTTGATCTTGTTGTTACACTCCACATTTAGTGGGTGATCCACCTCATGTGGAATATTATATTGTTTCTCCTACCTACCCACACCTATTTCCTACCGACCCTTGTTTCTTATTAAGCCACATGTCATATTTGTGTGCTCGCATATCCATATAGCCTTGCCTATATAAGAAGACTCATATTCATTGTATGTAATGCTTAATGATCCAGTTGATCATATTTTTCATCTTGATAGAATACAATTTATTTCTATCATCTATTTTGTTCTCTCTTATTTGTGCTTTCCATTGCCTCTTGATCTTGGCAAAATCTCATAGAAGCCTAGTGAGTAGAATGAGGAGTCAAAGAAGAAGTTTCACCTATTGAGTTGGTGAGAAAAGAAAATAGCTAGGGATAGAAACAAATCTGAAAAGGAATTCAACCAATGCAAAGGTCACAAATAATCTCTACACAGTAATGAAGCAAGTTCAAAGAGAATGAACAAGAAGATCATATCAGTATGAAACAATAAATGCACAATCCAAGATGCATTAGCTCAGACATAGGATAGTAAGAAAAGGCCTGAAAGCCTCCATGGTCTTATTCAAACCCAAAAGGATCTTAGAGAATGATGAGAGATTGAATCCTTTTCTCTTTTAGCAAGGAGTATCTTAGAAAGGAGAGACTTGTTACTATTACCACTACAACTCCTTTAATCAATCAAAGGACAAGGTCCTCTAAGGCCAAAGAAGAACTAAGGAAGCACCTGAACACATTCCAATGGCCCATAAGAGATTAAGAAAAGGTTCCAAACAAATGATTATTGAATCTTCTAAAGAAGACAAGAAGACCAACCACTCTAAAGGATACCAGAAAAAGATACCACTAAGCAAAAAATCCTAGACCATTGATATAACAAATAATGAGGAATGAGTTCTTGAAAAGACTAATGTTTCAAAAGTTAAATATTAAGGAAGAGATAACCAAAGAAATGGAACCTAGGGTAGAATAAGATCTCACACAAGATGATGTACAAGAAGAAGAGATAAGGGTGTCGATACTTGCTGAAAGGATGAATGGTAATGTGGAGGTTTCAAAAACTAAGCAAGTTTGTTTTCCTGGTAATTTTGGAGTTTCAAAAACTCAAAAAAATAGTCTTCATCACCACTTAAAGCATATAGGAGGGCCGAGAAACTTGAATGAGGTATACCATGTGGATGTCAAGGTGGTTTAGGTGAGAAAAAAATCAAAGTTTTAACAAAATATAGCTGCTAAAACTTGGCTTATTATTAAACCACTCCAAGATGGGTGTAAAGAGAAAGCAAGAAAATAATAAATGGTTTCTCTAGGGTGTATTGACTTATACCTGCCGATTCATGAGAAGAATCGTCACCTTGCCTTTATGTAGACTGTGTAGGATCCTCATCAAAGGGGTTTAGATTCCTACATATGTAATTCATTTATCTTATGTTAGCTTACATCTTATATGAAGGTCAATCATAATAAGGTTTGCATAAGTCACATGATACGTATGCTAAAAATTACATAGTAGACAACATGAATAGATTTATTTCTTGTCACAATATGCAGTCATTATAGTTTATAAAAATCTTGTAATGAATGGTAAAGCGTATTCTTTAGGACTGTAAAAAATCAATCATTTCATTACACTACACAATACACAATTAGGGGCAGGTAAAAGTAACTTATTTACTAATTAGAATCAGGTACATACAACTAAATACATGTTTGTCTTAAGCATTTTATCAAATGGTTCACTACCTTGCATAGACAAGGTAGCAAACTATTTGAAAAAATGTCTCAAAGAAATGTGTTCTCATGGTGATGGAATGCCATGACAATCCATAGTAATTTGACTATCATGGCATTCCATCACCATCATTGCATTCCATCACCATGAGACCACATTTCTTTAACGCATTTTTTCTGACATTTCACTGCCTTGTCTATGTTACCACATTTTTCTTTTATACATTGCTTATATTGGTCAAATAGTGCAAAACATATATTCAACATAGCTTGGCAATGTTCATTCGGATCACAAACTCTAATAACATATAGAAATGTTTAATATCCCATAGGTCAATTTTGATTTTTACATATAATTACATATAGAAATCTATAATATCCCATATAATATCCCATACCTTGGCAATGTTTACTTATAATTTCATATGAAAATTTTTAATATCTCATAGGTCAATTTTAATTTTGTTGCATGCAAAACATTCTCATTGGGGCATATGTTAGGAATTATATGGGATATTATAATTAAATCCCATTTAAGTCCTCTTCATTAGCTTAGGGTACCAACAATTCAGCTGAAGTACAGGCCCTCTTATTTGGATTATCATTGGCTAAGAAAATGGGCTTCCTAAAAGTACATGTTGAAGGCGACTCCTCATTGATCATAAATTCTTGCAAAACCAGAAAGTATTATAATTGGACTTTAAATGAATTTCTCTCTCAGACATGGATTCTCCTAGATTATTTTGAAACATTCATCTTGTCGCACACATTCAAGGAAGGCAATAACCTGGCGGATAGACTAGCTAATATGGGATGTGACAAAGAGGAAGTTGATTCTACTGAGGGGCTTGTGGACATTTATCTTTTCCGTCATCTGAAGAAAATTATGATTGAGGAAAAGGTGATGTCTACATTGGAAAAGTGAATTCCCAATTTCTGTAATGTCAAAGCCACTTGGTTGTGGAATTATTTTCCATCTAGAATTGTGATAATTGGTAAGTATCTCGACTTGTATAGATAAGTCAATCTCAATGAAAAATTAAAATATGTAATTTGACACATCAAAAATTTTAGAGGCACTGTATGTATGGGGAAACATATCACACATAGAAGTTACAGAGTATGACCATATTCTGTCATCATGGCAATTTAAAAATGAATATTTGGATTTACTCTGTCTATCACTACGGCTCGTATGAAAGAATGTTGAAGCATTTTTCCAATCCAAATTTGGATATCCGCACACAAAAATGCACGGTTATTGTGTCATATTTATTTCATTGCATTAATTTATAGATTGTGTGCTTCCAAAACCAATTCTTGCACCATCAAGACTGATTTTTTTTGTAGGATGCAATCATTTAAATAGCAGTTGGCTTTTCCAGCTTGTGTGACACAATTTCTACTATTTATGTCTGAATGCCTCTTCTATTTTTGATATTATTTCATATCAAATTTTTTTTTAGCAGTGATTTTTGTAGAGATTGTTGTGTGCTTTTCTTAACAGGATGGATTACATACCCCAAAACTATAGGGTTAGCACATTGTGACTGCAGGATGGGAGAGACCGCATTCAAGCCAAATTTTGGATAAGTTTATCATTTCCTTTATAATTTTCGATAAGGTGATTCATTAACAAGGTTCCTAATCTTGAATATGTTCCTTTGGCTTGCTACTCACAATAGGATCCTAAATATTGACAATTTGGTCTAAAGAGGTTTCAAATTCCCTAACAGGTGCGAGCTATGCTAGAAAGAGGAAGAATCAGTTGATCATATTTCCACTGCTCATTTACCTGGGAAATTCAGAGTAAATTGTGGGAGAAATGGAAAGTTGATTGGGTCATGAACAAGAGTCTCAAGGAAATTATCTGGCAATGGACAGTCCCCACCAATTGTCATCTTATCAAGAACCTTTGGTCCCTGATCCTCCCCATGACTTGCTAGGGAATTTGGAAAGAGAGAAATAACAAAATATTTAGGGAAGCTAAGTGCACCTCTCAGGTGGTCTTTGAAAAAATTTGCAGGGCTATAAAAGAGAACATAAATATTCCTCACAAGAATAATAAGCAATGGCTTGTTACTGGTATGAATGAAATTGAAAAAGGCATCCTCACTGAATGGAACTTAATACACAAAGTTTGCAAATCTGACAATAAGAATAGGAGAGATAATATTGTTTGGCACTTTCCTAATCATGATTGGATAAAGGTGAATTTCGATGGGGCGGCTAAAGGCAACCCTGGGAAGTCTGGTGGTGGAGGAGTCATCAGAAATGCTCAAGGTGTCTCTATTGTGGCTATTGCTTCTCCTTTTGGGGTCCAAAATAATCATGTGGTTGAAGCTCTGGCCATGCTAAAAAGCCTCCAGCTTTCTCAGGGATTCAAATTTTAAAAAAATTGGCTGGAAGGGGACTCCCTAAATATCATCCAGGCCCTTAAAGGTACTAGTTTTATTTCTTGGAATATTACTAACTTAGTTGAAAGTGCTAAAAAATTATTAAATAACTATGTTAGTATTATCATAACTCATACTCTAAGAGAAGGCAATAAGGTTGCGGACCTCTTAGCTAATGAAGGGGTCAATTTAGAGGTGGATGTTAATTATATTGCAGAGACCCATTGTAAAAGGGATGTTAGTGAGCAATTATTTTTTGATTGCATCAATGGGTCAAGTTAATATCATGATTATCTTTTGGGGTTGGGATTCCAAAGATAGAGTTTGGGGGTAGATTAACTGTCAGTTAATGATTGCCTTTAGGCATCATTTCTATGATCAAATGTGTGAGGAGGATTATAATAATAAATGTTGGTTTTGTGTAGCCATTAACAAATGTGTGAGGAGGATTATAATAACAAATGTTTGAATGAAAAGTTTGGAGAAGGCTTCATAGATATGGTTTTACAGACTATATCGAAAAGCTACACGGAAGCATAAATTCGATGTCACATGGTTTTGCTAGAGGTTAGAACAACAACAGAGTCACCTTGTTCAAGCAGATTTGGAAAATTGATGAGGATCTAGTTGTGGAAGTCACGGGTCTTTAGAAGGAGGGTACTAAATTCTATAGAGACTGGAAGTATGCTGCCAAAGCGTTCAAAAACTTCCCAAAATCAGAGGATGAGAAGGTCAAGCTTGTCAAGAAAGACAACATCTCCTACTACCTTCCCCAGCAGGTAAAGTCCTTTTGGCAGAAAGTTTTAAGGGTTTTAATGGATTTTCTCACTATTGATGGTAGATTCACTAAAATCTATAACTATCATTTTGCAATTCTTAATCACTTTCATCATGGGGTTAAAATCTCTCTGCCTTATTACTTAGCATCCTCTCTAAATGAGAGTTTGGTTGATCACGATAAAAAGCCCAATTCTTACCCTATAGCCCATCAGGGGCTCATCTTGCTCATTTATGAATACTTGAAGGAAAAAGCTAGGGCTAGAAGATGATCCCCTGGTCACTAATACACATATTTTTGAGAGTTGTAAAGATTTTGATTCGGATGAGGATCATCCTAATGCCCCTACCCATAAAAAATGGAGAGTTGATACAGATAATGTGGAAAGGGAGGTGCACTATGATTCGGAGGAGGAAAAGGGGAAGGATATTGAGACAAAAATGGAGAGTGAGAAGGATGAGAACATTGGTGAAGAGGAAGAAGGGGTTAACTCTTAAAACCCTTACTCTAACCCTATGGGCTCGGATAGCAGGAATGTCGCCCTAAATTATAAGAAGGAAGACAACCCTAATTATGTGGGCACTGGGTAGGGTAGGAATTCAGTGAATACTATTTTGAATACTACCTGTAACTATACTCTGGAATCCTTCAACTTATAGAAATGGGTTATTGACAACATTACTAGCATTCAGAGCAAACAGAGGGATTTGGAAAATAAGATAAACAATTTGATTAAGGAAACAAATTCAGGGAAAAAGAATGAGGAGATGGAAACCAGTGAAGCCAAGGAGGAAATCGAGATGGAGGACTGGTTGGAAAAAGACCTGATTAAAGGGATTTGAAACATCTAGAGGATGTTATCAGAATTGTGAAAGAACGGGCTAAGGAGGATAAAGACAATATCAATACCCAAGTTGCTCATACTGAGAAGGCTTTGAAAACGTTTCATGAACCACAGTCTTGAGGTCCTAAAAGTTTCATCACATAATATGAATGCCTTGGTGGATCACTTAGAGAGGAAAAACCAGGATAAGAACTTGGTAATCATTGAAGATGTATTGACCTCCAGCTCCACCCATCAAATTTCCAGGTGAAGGACTAGGCAGAACACCACTAAGATGGAGACCAAAACGAAAGACATCTAGCTGAAATAGGAGAGCAATGATCTGAGGGATGCGGCCAAGGTGATGATGCTATTGGTTCAGAATGCTAAGGAGTCTATAAAAGTGTTCAATTGATTTGTAATGTTGGGTTTTCGATGCCAATTTCTTGTTGGCTCCTTGCTGTCTTTTTGTCCTAGCTGATGGTTTTTGTGCTGGTTTTATGCAGCTATTTTGTCTTGTTTCTTTCATGCTCATCTTTCATATTGTAAGCGAGTTTCGGGTCCCTTAAAACCTATTTTTTCTTAATAAAAAATAAGGTTCCTAATCTATAATCAACTTCCATTTATTTTCAAGAATTAAATTCAAAGAATTAGAAATTTCCTTTTGAATTTCATGTGGTAACCAGTTATATTGACATAGGTAATTGATTACCTCTTGTAGCACTTCTTGTTTCTGAATCTCATCAAAAGAATTAAAATACTCTTTTACATTAACAAATTTATTTGTTTTTAATGTTTTAGAGTCCTCTCAAATTGACTCATTGTCTTGAAAGATGTAATATCAATAGGCATATTTGGTTTAGGGATTTCCCCTATTGATTTAGATTTCTTACTGGTTGCCTTCAACTTCTTCTTTTCTTCCTTGGATTATTCCTGTAGAATAAGATGTCTACCTCTCTTCCTAGTGGTAGTTGTCTTCTTTATATACACCTCAGGCTCCAGTTCCTTGTTGGTTTGAACACTCCTTATTACTCTAGTATCGGTTGTCACAGAAGTTGCCTGATCATCTTTCTTCTTTTTCCCTTTCACACTACTGGCATGTGCCTGTGCAATTCTTTCTTGATATGTACCCAGTCTCCTCTTCTTTTTGTCCTTAAGTGATGCCAAGAGGTTGTTGGCATAACCGATCAATAACTCATAGTTGACTTCATAGCTCATTTGCTCCATTTCTTCTTCTCTCAGTTCTACAGCCTCCATTAGGCAGAAATCAGTGGTCACTATGAAATAGATATCATTCTCAAAATGTTTGACCACATCATCTGATAACCTCATTCTCATACTCATCTTCTTCTGAAATTCATTAAAATAGCTATTCATAGCAATTGGAAATGTGTTCTTGACAACCTTTATACTATTCTTAATCTGGGCTGAAACGGGTGTATCATTTGACCATTGTATATCACCAATACCTGGAATAAAATTTTGAAAATAGAAAAACAAACCAATCAAAAGTTGTCCAAAATTGAACTTCTAATTATTGTCCTTCTTGATCGATTCCAAATTCAGCATTAGTTGACTTTGCATTGCCTCACATGGATCATAATCTGCATCTTCCTTTATCATCCGGTAGGCAGCATGTACGACAATCGATGGCACACTATTCATTCAGTTAGAATGAAATATTTTGTAACCGATAACCATTGTAGCATATTTGACTGCTTCATCTTCAATGTTATTGACATGCATATCACGACCATCACATGTGGTCTTTGTCAGTTCAATGACAATATTCTGTGAGATTTTCCTCAACTTAGGAACTTCACCGGTTTGATAGAATTCAGTCACAACATGAATAGCTTCCTTAGTGATAGTATGAGACCTATCTAAATAAATTTTCCCTCCATGGACGCGGCTTAGGATGATCCTGACATGTTCTTCCTCAAAATCCTCAAGAAAATAAACATCATTGTGAAAACCTTTCTCATAAACCCTAATGTATTCGGGTTTATTCTTCCCGTTCTTGTCACACAAAGATTTCAACTGGGAATAGATTTCTAATGAACCTAAGTCTTCAATCTTGCAATCTATGTAACTTGACAGATCACCTTTAATCAAAACTCCTTGGGGTACTTGCGATAATGCATCATACGATTCTATCTTGTCCGACCCCATTGACTCAATGGCTTCAATAGTGATAAAAGGACTCTTTGCTCATGTAGATGATGATGCCAATCTTAATAACTTTGATTCAAGAGAGGAGATTGACCAAATACCTTGTTTCCTTCGTGTTGCTAGGGTTTCTGGTTGCTCTCTCACTTGCACACCTGATTCGATTTTCTTTGCTTCAAATCCAAACCAACTTCTCAATCCAATGTTTAAAATCCATTCACAATCTGCTAGGAATGCTCTGTGTTTCTCTGTAAGTGCTCACAAAATTCTCTTCAAATGCAATAGGGTAAAAATGACTTAGGGAAATTTCTTTTTATTAACTTTACCCATTGCATTTATTGCACTACCAATATGGTGAAAATCCCTAATTACCACTTGACATATATGCTTTTACTGGTAGGCATACTAACCGATTGATAGAAATATCAAAATTCTCATATTCTAACTCAAAATGCAAAATTCACTTACCATTCTTTCTCCAAGGGGTCCGAAAATGGATTTACCGATATGCTCCCCCTAAGCTTGTTGAGAAGCCTAGTTTGTCGATGTGGGATTCTCCACAATAGGTGAAGTATTAGCATCCTCTGATACTTTGTCATCACTTTTCTTCTTCCAGATCCTATTCATCTCGGCTCTAGTTTCTTCAACATCAACTTTCTGCTTCCCTTTCCGATCTGCATTGTGACTTACTGGTTGGTTCTTCTTTGTTCTGCAAAACTTGGCAATGTGTCCCAGTTTATGACATTGATATTAGGCCATTCCAGATGCTCTCCAAGGTCCTGCATTACCTCTACATGTTCTTCTTTTGAAGTTCATAGCCACATGTCCAAAGTTGTTGCAAATTATGCAAATCACATTGACTCTCTTTTCCATCTCATAAGGACTAGATTGGTTAACATAGGGTCTTTACCAATTTGTGTTTCTTCAGCCAATGAAATTCCTTCTCTAGTCACCAATAGGTCTTGGATTCATGTGAGGTGCGGGATTGTTTTCTCCATATCTGCATTCAATTGATTTATGCCCATACATGTTTCATGTATAACAATATCCTTCAAATCTTCTAGGCACATACCTAGTATTAGGTCTATAACCAATATTAGAATTAGATCTGCTTCTACAAACACTAGCAGTATGTCCTAGTTTATGACAGTTAAAGAAAAAAAGTTTGTAATCTTTCTTACTGGTAGGATTCTTAGCCTTAGGAGTAGTTTTACCTTCATGCAGGTTGCTCTTGGTACCAGAAGATTCACCCTTCTTAGATGTATTGTATCCTAACCCATATGTATCACCTTTCATCCTTTGAGATTGGATCTGTCCATCCAGCATAGAGGAGCTCTTGTTGAATTTGTCAAGCTTCTCATTGGCTTGTATAAGCTCTTTAGTACGATATTCATTTTGCTTCATAAGAGTCTCTCTAGGAGACAATGCCAATTCAAGATCCGCTTTGATTTCTTCTTTCTCTTCTTCCTCATCATGTCAATGTTCATACAAAGTTGTATTCTTCTGCTTGATCTTAAGGATATCATAATCTTTCTCTTTGAGTCGATCTTCAGCTACTCTCCTAGCTTCAAGTTCTTGACTCATACGGATTGTAAGGGCTTCAAGTTCTCTCCTTAGGTTAAGTTTATCACCAATCAATTTTTCCACTTCCTCAACCAGTGCATCAATGTTTGCCTCATCTAAAGAGTTATTGTTAGAGATCTGCAGTAATTGCTCAGTTAGTTCTTTCCTTTTTTCTTGTGAAGCTTTGAATCTGCCTCTCATGGTTTCTAGCTCATCCCTAGTTTCAGCAAGTTCTCTAGCCATCTCTTTATAACTCATATCCCCCATAATGTCTTTAGGGTTTCCTTCCAAGCGGCTAAGCCTTAACGAAGTTAGTCTCTGATACCAATTGATAAACTTATAAAGCACTAAGTGGGGAGGGTGAATCAGTGAAAGAAAAAACAGTAACACTTTAACCAATTTATCAATGAATTTGCATTTAATCCAAAGTTTTATGAAAGCATTCACCACAATCAAAAGATTCACCATAACACAAATATTTATACGTGTAAAACCCAACTAGGAAAAACCACGGTTAGATGGAACTCACAAGTTAACTATCTGTAGAAATAGATAACTGACCGGTTAAGGTCTACAAATGCTCTATTAGGAGCAGATTCTCTTAGAGATCTCAAGCCCTGTTAGTAGCTATACCTAGTTAAAGGTAACCTCAGTGGAGGATTTAGATCCAAGTTAATGAATCATGTTGTTAGAGTATTTATACAATGAATCTTGTTAGAGCTTACCCAGTTAAGGGATTTTACTATTGTAGTTGTTAGAGAACAACAATGGGAATGATCTAAGAATAACACCTTCTATTGGTTTAGATGCTTTTTTGTGTAAACATTACTGCATCACCGACATACTACAATACCTTCAACAAATTGCATCTGCACCAATCATATCATAACATATCTTCTATTTGAAAATAACTCATCACAATATCTATTTATAGATATTATATTTTTTTTGGCTTCTGAACCTTGACACAATTTCCTAGGTTCAATGAATCTAGACAATCTTCCTTAACATGACAAAAATCATCGCCAAAGTGTCGGTCGATGGTAACATATCACAATCAATGATAAATCATCACACAAAATGAGAAACCGATTAGAACACCAATACCGGTTAAGTGTTGATGACATCAAACTCACAAACTAATTCACTTGAATTCATACTGGGTGATTGTCTCCATGTGCCTCCTTGACTTTGTCTGCTGCATCTCAAACTGGTAACTCTGGAACTGATCAAAACTAATTGTATTATCTACATATATCAATTATCTACATATATCGGTATACCGGTTAGACTTCTTCATACATATGATACCGATTAACAATACAATGACTCAATAGTAACGGTTTACCTTAATTGGTATACAAAGATGACTATGACAATTAGAACATATGTGTGCTATCAATGACAACACATAAAGTCATCAAATACAAAAATCATCATCAAGCCAACACTAAAGGGCTCCGAGAGTTTTTGCATCAGTCTCTTGCTCCCCTTCTTTCTTTTGAGCATGAAAAGCATTGATATTCACCAATCACAACAGCAATAATAGGCATTGATATTCATATTGCCATCAATGCCAAAAGGGGAGATTGTTGGCATTTGCATGAAGATTGCATTAATGATATGTTATGTTGTCATTGATGTCAATTTAACTGGTAATGGTATTTATGATATTGCTGATATTATTGTTATTGATATTGGCTTATTACTGGAATTTGCATGAAGATTGCATTAATGATATGCTATGTTGTCATTGATGTCAATTCAACCGATAATGGTATTTATGATATTGCCGATATTGTTGTTGTTATTGATATTGGCTTGTAACTGGTAATGGTAGGAAGAGCTTTGAGGAAGATGTTGTAAACCGGTATGTTAGTTTGTGAGTTGAACCAGTAAACCGGTGTATAAGGTTAAACCCTTTTCTATGCAATGTAACCGGTAAACCCTACCAGTTATTTTTTTTGTTAAACCCTAACCGATCAAGTTTGTTGGTTTAAGATCTAATGATGAGCGATAATGATAGTGACATGTTTGATCATTGTATGAGGATAAGTTCAGATTGTTTTTGGTGCATTTGTTCATTTGTTTGATTGTCTAGGGAATGAGCAAAGTGGATTGCATCTAATGCATAGCATGTGATGAGTTACAAAGTCCGATGAAGGAGTGATCATGGAGCAGTTGGAATTTTCTTGAAGAATGTGAAAAGATTGTTATGATTTCCAATGGTCAAGATTAAACCAACTTGTTTGTAATCTCTATGAGAGAATTAGGTTTTTGATGTGTTATCGACCTAGTTGATGTATATTTAAGGTCGATGAAGTTGTTTGTAAATTTGTTGGCAAAGTGTTGGCAGAAACTAGTTGAGTGTGTGGTTGCCTAACTGGAGAATGGATCTACAGTTTGAGTGAAAGCAGATTGAAGCTTAAAAGGATCTGATCAAGCAAATGTAGTGCTATTCAGACAGATCAAGGAAACCTATTGTTTTCTAACAATTATAGCAGAATTGAAACCCCTAATCGGGTAGGCTCTAACAAGCTTGGTTACTTCTTAAATCCTCTAATAAGGTGGTCCATTAGCTTGGATTCTCAAACCTTCTACTGAGGTTACTCCTAACAAGGTATTTTGCTTTTCATCGGGGCATTTTGTAAATCCCTTAACTGGGTGATTCCTAACAGAGTCAGTTCTTGACAGGACTTATTGTAAAAGCTTTAATAGGCTTGGCTCCTAATAGGGAGAACTTTAGAAGAGTTTAGATAGCTATCCTTGTGAGCCTCATCTCACCGTGGTTTTTACCTATTTGGGTTTTCCACGTATAAACATTTGTGTCAAGTGGTAAAAGTTTTTGTGGTTATGATCTTATTTGTTGATTTGATTAACTTCTGATAAGACATGATAACTGGAAGCATTGAGAGATTGAATATGTCAAGATATGTTTAAACATTTTGATGTTTACAAGATTGAATTTGTTTATAGTTAAGTTGTTATAACTGGTAACAGGTTGATGTTGAGTATTGATCTTGACAGTGAAAGTTTACTTTGTGAGTTTGAATTTGAGATTGGGAATTTTGTATCAGTTTTTCAATATACTAATTCACCCCCCTCTTAGTAATCTACCGGATACTTATTCTTTCATCATACCATCATACCAGTTATACTTCTTCATATATATGATACGGATTAACAGTACAATGACTCAATAGTACTGGTTTACCTTAACTAGTATACAAAGATGACTATGACAATTAGAACATATGTGTGTCATCAATGACAACACATAAATTCATCAAATAAAAAACTCATCATCAAGCCAATACTAAAGGGATTCTAGATTTTTTGTATTAGTCTCTTGTTCCCCTTCTTTCTTTTAAGCATGAAAAGCATTGATCATTGGCATTGTATTTTGTTAACTTCGACCTTAGATAGGTTGACATCTTGTATTTCAGGCTTTTAACCATGTTGGCATTATGGATGAATTGATTATGTGTTGCATTGATATTTTTTCCATTGATGTCAACACTAGCTGTTATGGTTGGTTACTGGCAGATAGGTTTTGGTTACCAGCAGACAGGTTTTGATTATCGGTAGAAGATCTAGTGTTATCGGCAGAAGAGACTATCTGTTGGACACTTCTGGCATGTTTGGATCTATGGAGTATGTTTGATTTTATGTGTTGCATTCTTTTGGAGAATGTTTTGTTTAGTTGGTATTGACTTGGTAATCACATGCTATCACACACTCTTGTAAACCCTTATTGGCATGGGTTTAAGGTTTAATCGACAGAGCTTTTACTGAGAAATCTTGGCAAAATGCATAAGTGGTGTTGGTGAAACTTCTAGATGGATTTCAGGATACTGAAGATGTTTTTTGATCGTGCCTCAACTGATTGAATACATTGCTTTGGCATGGTGGACCCAGACTAGGTCTGGTACCTATCTAGGTTATGGATCGGTATCATGTTAATGTGTTCTCTACACATTACCGGGATGTTTTATGGATTGGTTATTATTGTTTTGATCTTAAGCCAACATGGCATATCATTGTAATATGGATGTATGTAATGATCTTATTGTAATATCTTTTAGGTGGCTGACATAATTGGTTTAGGCCTTAGGGTTGGTATAAATTGATGTAAGATCTTATTGTAGATCATATATTCGTGGTCATGGAATGTAATATCATATGCGAAGTAAAATTGGTCAATCATAGGTGATTGAACTAGTTTAGGCCTTAGGGTTGGTATAGCTGATTAACGAAGAGGTCAAAGGCCTCTGGTATTGAGCTTAATCAGGACTATAATCAGGCATGGTAGATGCTATCTCTGGTAGTTCATTATTATAGATTGTTGTCCATTTATTTTGAGGTGGTTATAACCTCTCTATAGTTAGTGAGCCTCTTTTGTAATGAGCAGTAAGCTCTAGACAATGTGCCTTCCTGCATGTGCAGGCCCCTCATTGTATCACATACATTCTTTAGAAGTATCATCTAATTGTGGGTAGGCTTCCCACCATGGTTTTTCCCTTTCCGGTTTTTCCACATACAAATCATGGTGTTATGTGGTATGGTTGCATTGTGTTGATTATTTGTTTCATTCTTAAGTTGAATTGCTTTCTGCTATTCCAGTACTTAATGTTTATGTGATCCAGTTAAAGGTTATTAAGTGGATTAATTGATATAATCTGTTAACAACTAATTCACCCCCCCCCCCCCCCTCCTTAGTTGTTGATTGGTTATCCTAACAAATGGGAGGTCTTGGTATGACATTTCTCATGAATGTATGGACACATTATGTGGTCTTGACCAATCAAACTATTTTGGTCTTGTTTTTTTTAAATTGATCATGTAATTAGGTTAGTTATAGGAGTTCTTAGTTTAGTTATCAACTCGAGCTATAACCAAAGGTTTTATTGTAGGGTTCTTTCCTCTCAGTATGCTCTTTGAACCAGATTTTGTAATCTATTATTATATTAATATACTAATGGCTTGCCACTTTTGCCAAAAAAAATAAAAATCTCATAGGTCAATTTCAATTTCAAATTACTCTGCAAAGAAAAATACTTTGAAAAACTTCATTCCCGCAAGGCAAAGGAGAAGACCATTGGTGCGCATAGGAGAGGAGATTTGATATAATATCCCATATAATATCCCATTTACTTATAATTACTATGCAAAGCAAAAGACATATGTCTATGAAATTGAAATATCCCATGGTGCAGGAGCACCTAGGCTACCATCAAGCCTCTATGAGGCAAATTATGAATCTTTTGTGTTTTAAGGGATGAGAGTTGTAATTAAGGTCATTAAGACCATATGTGATATAATAAGGTCACTAAGACCATTGGTTTGTGTATGGATTCTTAGTAGGAAACATGTTGCCAAAATTTGTCCAAGTTGTCATTATGGGATAAATGTGTAGTCATGGGTCAAAGATGGTATTTTATGATGTATAAAGGTCATATGGGCCTATTTCTATCAATATGTATCACTTTTGAGTCATACTTATCTTAGGTTGAGTCTAGTATTAGTTTTTCACAAAGTTACTCATTTTTTTGTCACTATTGTTACAAGCAACTTTTGCATTTTTGGCTAGATGGAAGTTAGTTTGTTGAACCAAGTTTAAAAAAAAGTTATACCCATTGAGGAGGATTTGAAACCATTTAAATAATCCCATCCTAGATCCATAGAGAGGTTGGATGGAAGTGGGTGTAAAAGAAAGTAACAAAATCAATAAAGTTCCATTGTGTTTCCTGAAAATTCTAAGTTTTCAGACGTGACAGTCTGATCAAGAGTTTTTTTTAATATTAAATCCTATTAATATTCTTTTGGAATTAATTGTATATTGTTTAGGGATGAATATAATTTAATTTCCTTCTTGTGGCATTTGATTTCATTTTATTTTCAGAGAGATATAGGGATTTTTGTAAAAGCAATCCAAACCCTAGATCAGGGTAACCCGAGACTGCAAAATAATGCTTTTGTTTTGTTTTCATGTCAAATAGACCACTCCAATGGGTGTAAATGATTTTTATATGTTTAATTTAGTTGTATTATGATTTTTAGGGATCCATGAAGCACTTGTCACGTGTTGTTCAAGGACACAAAGTCTGATTTTGTGTCTCAGGCTGTGAACAACAGTGTATTGTTGGTGTTTTGGAGGTGTTGAAGTGAAAGGAGGGCTTACAAAGATTGGTGGATACTTTTAAGAGGGTTTTAAGGTGTCACAAACATGTTCCAAGTGGTTGGGGGCCCAAAGAGTTAGCCAAACTATGCAAGTTTATGACTATCCTCCTTGGTGTATTATCTGTCATAGTTTGACAGTGCATTGATTCATTTCCCTTTGCAAGTTAGTAATTTGGTTTATGGATGGGTTTAGATTTATGGAAGGGAATAGGAGTGTTCATAATCCTTGTGTCATACATTTTAAGTTTTGATAAGGAATAATGGCCCATTCAATCATGATTGCCCCTACACCTAGTGTGACTGTCTCAAAAATAGTAAGACTGCAATAAGTGTTATTGAGCTCTCTTGGGTGGTTGGGAGGGTAGAGAACCTTGAGGGAATGAGTTGATAAACCCTCATAGGATTTTCAAGGGGTTAAATATTCTTATGAGTAACAAACACATGTTGTTAGTAGAGATTGAAGTCCTAGTGGGAGGTTGGTGTTGAGTGAGTGACTACAAAGGGTGTTGGTAATGATTAAGTGTTGGTGAGTTGGATTGGGGGTCTATTCGTATTGTTTTATGCTAAGTGATGGTATGCCAATGGATAAAGGAGTATTCAAAAGCATGGTTGTGTCTTTGGAATATTGGAGCCTTATGAGTAACTAGTGAGCCTATGGGGTTTTGAAGAGTTATCACCTAATTGGATAGGTGAGTTTCGGGAGAAAGATCTCCCTTAAGTGGTTGAGTGTTGGATGCTCTGCATCATCTCATTTACATATAATTATAATGTATTTGAATTATTTTACTTTGAAATTGAAATTGACCCATGGGATATTATACATTTCTATATGTTCCTAGTAATGAATGGATCTCATTCTGATAAATTTTGATGTTAGCTAATCTTTGATCTCAGAGTTAGCAAACTATTTGGTGTATTTGGTAACTGCCCTTTTAAAAATTTAAATGAATATTTTCTTATGTAATCAGAAAAATGAATATAAACAACAAGAAACTATTTCCTACAATTCCTGGGTTAAACTCCTTGATGCAATCGACCATACAGGCTTACGCATTCGTGCAGAAGCCATCATGCAAAAGCCCTTACAGAATCATGCAATTGCTCTATTAAGATCATGCATTTGCCAAGAATATTGTTGTTTTGTTTATTTTATGTTTTATCATTTTCTGTTCTTTGTTTTGTACAATTCTGCATAAAATTGGGTAAATCTAAATAGGGTTTATTTTTATTGCATGCTTAATTGTGACATTTCATAGCACATAAGGTAAAATTAAGAATTTTAGGTGCCAAGAGGACAAAGGAGCAAAGAAGACAATCCAAACACTATCAACAAATCCTAAAAGAAGAAAAGAAGATACAAGATCTAGAGGATCAGCTAGTGATCGACATATATAATAGCCTAGTTCTCTCATATAGGGTGAAATATGATTTGATTAATATAGAATGGATGATGAGAGATCTTTCTAGAGCATCACAATCTATTTTATATGTTCCATATCAGAATTGGATTTATTTTTTATTTTTTTATTTGGTCTACCCGTGGATGATGCAATCATTTTGTTAGAGTTACGCAATCAATCTGTCAGAATTATGCAATCACTATGTTTGAATTACGCAATCGCTTTGATAGAATCACGCAATCATGCAAATGAGATCATACATTTTGTTAGGTATCATTACACATTCATTCAATTGATAATTTAATTTTATGTTTGGGTTGATTTTATTGGGTTACTAATTATCTGTTTGTAGCCTGCGGTGAATTTACAGAGAGGATCAGATTATTATTGAATCATAAACACTCATTCTCTAACACTTCATTTTTGGGCTTAAAATTAACAATGGTTAAAATGGACATGCATGTATAACACTTCAGTTTTGGGCTTAAAACTAACAATGGTTAAAACATGTATAACACTTCAGTTTTGGGCTTAAAATTAATGGTTAAAATGGACATGCATGTATCACACTTCAGTCTTGGGCTTAAAATAAACAATGGCTAAAATTGACATGCATGCATTCACATTTTAGTTCGGTGTTTAAAATTGGCATGCACATGCGTATCTAACACCTAAACTTGGGCTTTTAAAATGAACATGAATCAGGCTACTCATAGATTAACTCATATTTCATTTTCTTAAGAGAAGGAATCTTTAATCGTGTTTGGGGTGGACCTACTATTGCATTAAGTACCTTTCCACCCACCTTCGAGGTCTTGGGAGAAAGGGATAAGGTGACAACAATGCCCAATTTAATTTTATTAAACGTAGTGAGGGGTATCTTTGACTAGGGATTTCATCACCCCACAGAGGTACTTCGAATTGGGATGCATTCGGGATATCATCTCTCCCAGCATACTCTCAAGTGGGTTTTTTGAGCCGCTATATAAACATACTGGTCAGGTGGCTAGAGTGTTGAGTGAATTCAACATATGTGGGGGCCTTCCCTGCACCGATAAGCTCAACTAAAGTCTTAAGTGGCTTGCTCTGAGAATTCATCATTGGATCAGGAACCCTCAAAATTTTACAATAAGAACCAACTTAGTAGCCCAAATCCTACATTTAGTGATTCCGGGAGTGTGAACTGTACCCCATAGATTCCCTTCAAATACCTTGAATTGTGAGACAAAAATCCCTCAGTGATAAGATATTCAAATCTTTGGGATAAGAGAGACTGGCACGCCCGAGAAGTGTGTGTCGTGGAGTGGAGCCAGTGCTGCCGGACTCTCTAGTTGTTCATCTTGTTTCAGTATTTCGTAAGGGCCTCATTTGAATGGTTTCCAATTTCCAGCCTAAGATTGTCTTTTGTTCTTTTATATGTATCATTGTTTCAGACCAGTATTGAGTTAGTTTTGGGCTATTTCAAGCCATATCCTAGATATCTCTAAATTCTCAGAGTTTGTTTGAAAACAACTTCAGTTAGCTATATCTACCTCCAAACAATTGTTCTCAGACTTGGAAAACACCAAACTTATGCTACACACAGAATTACTAGAAACAAAGTCCATTTTGAAATGTCAGACAGTCCTACAAACTCAGGGTTTTACATCCTTATTATTGTCATTAGTCCTTGCATAGTAATCATTTATGTCCTTATTATCATCCTTAGAACTTGCATAGTCCTTATTTACGTCCTTATCATCATCCTCATATATGTCCTTATAACTTGCATAGTCCTTGCATAGTTCCCATTTACATCCTTATTACCGTCCTTAGTCCTTGCATAGTCCTCATTTACATCCTTATTATCATCCTTAGTCCTTACATATTCCTCATTTACGTCCTTATTATCATCCTTAGTCCTTGAAAAATCCTTGCATAGTCTTCATTTACATCCTTATTATTGTCCTTAGTCCTTGCATAGTCCTTGCATAGTCCTCATTTACGTCCTTATTATCATCCTTGGTCCTTGCATAGCCCTTGCATACTCCTCATTTACATCCTTATTATCATCCTTAGTCCTTGCATAGTCCTTGCATAGTCCTTATTTATGTCCTTATTATCGTCATCATATACGTCCTTAGATTAAGTCCTTATCTAGACCTCATATACATCTATCTTAGTCCATCATCATTTGCATAATCATCCTAGAAAGTCATACCCCAAACGTCCAAATCACAATCAAAGCATCAATCAAAATCAACCTCAACTCAAACAAGTTTGTCAAGTTCAACAAATCAAACACTGTCACATTCAGATAAATAGAGAAAACATCTTACATGTTGTGATCCTAGGTCCAAACCAATCAAGAAAACATCATGGATTGGCATTATACATTTCATACGAAAGGTGGAGAATTCATACCTTCCATTCTTATTCCATCGCCATCCATAGAAATCTTAGCTCAACAGATCAAGACTTTGCAAGAACAAATGATAGACATGACTAGTCCTAAGAACCATAGGGGCTGGTTAGAAAAAATGATGAGAGAAGTGATGACCATGAGGGAATTAGTATCAGGCCAACCTTCTTCTTCTTGTGAGACCATTCAAACATGCCAACCTTCATTCTTCAACAAAATTGTTCCTACCTAAGTTCAACCAACATTAGAGTCATGTAAACCTTCTTTTTCTTTCAACCCACTATATCAATCATACCAATCATATCAACCCAAAAAATAAACCCCTTTCAACCAAAGTCCAAATCAAAATTCACACCAACCCAACATTCAAACCTCTTTCAACCAAAATCAAACCTCTGTCAACCAAAGTCCAAATCAAAATTCATTCAATCAAAATAAAACCTCTTTCACCCAAAATCATACAACTTTCAACCAAAATCAAATCCCTTTCCACCAAAGCCCAAATCAACCATATCTATCCACCATTTCATCATCCCCTGAAGTCACACAAGACCAATCCATGCCATCTCTATCCAATAACATGACCTCCCAAGGGCTTTCCATAGCACAAATCCAATGTAATTCAAGTCATAATTCAAAGGATCTCATTCAAAATCCCTCCTCATCAAGTCAAAATGTTGAAACCTTCCAAAAATCTCCCATGCAAACTCCCCCATGTCAAGAGGACAATCCAAAATCAGAAGAAATCAGTCATGAAATAAATCAAGATCAAGACCAAACCTTTTCATCATACCCAATTTTCAATCAAGATCCCATCGACCAAGAGTCTTATGATGATCCCCTCATTCTTTTCTATTCCACTCATAATAACACCCTTGTTTCACAAGAGCAAGATTTTCTTTCAAGTACCATCCAACATCCTCCTCCTAAACAAGATCCCATTATCATTTCTCCTAGTCTCCCTCATGGTTCCAATACACAATTTCTTCATGAACCCCTTATCAATGAAATCACCAATCCAGATCATACTGCACAAGACAACTTGTCAACAATTGTATGTGCACCATCATCAAATGTCAATGTGGCAACAAAAACAAGCATAGCACCAGCTATTGAAATCAACACCCAAATTGTTACATCACTTTCTTCATGCACAAGCATAACACTAGCTAATGCGATTGACACCTTGTTGGCTTCATCATACTCTTCAAGTGTATCAATGAAAATAGGCATAGCACCCGCTCATGTCACAACTTTGGAACCAGAATCTATTTGCCTCATATACCTGCACTTGATAAATTGGGGGCAAGAGAATCTACCATAGTTAGATTTCTTTGAAAATGATAACGCTATAGTTGAATTCATGGGTTCTAAAGCTGAATTTCTCTCTGATGATCCACAAAATCCAAAAACTAATGAAATCAACATTGGAGATGCTGAACATGGGCACTCACCTGAGTCTTTATATCCTATTGGAAAAGACATCCTTATCCGGCTCTTCAAACAAAGACCAATGAACTAACTACACATAACTTCCTGACCCTATGAACAACATACATCGTAAATGATATTATATCTAAGGGTTGGGCTAGTTCAGGTTATACTTTCCGTATTGCATATCATTTTATTCAAAATCCTGCATTGCATATAGTTTCCTTTTTCAAATGCATTGCATTCATAAATTTTTTGCATTAGCTTATAGCAGCATCAATAAAACAAGGCAACTATCCAAGTTTATCATTTGTTTGCATTCAAGAGAAACAAGGGACATTGCCTTTCTTAAATATTCAGACATGAATTCTTTGAGGTCCTAATGTCATACATTTTCAACATTACCCTGTGACGATGCTTTACTTATGGTTGGGTAGTGAATTCACTATTTGAGACTTGTTAACCCAAAATCTATCAATTGCTATATCTCAAACACATTAACAAAATCTCTAATTCATTCTAGACACCTAGTTGATCATATGACTAGTGAAAAAACTAAAATTCTACTTCAGCGTCGATGTAATTGTCACACCCAAGTAGGTTTCATTACTTACAAATCAAGGCAAAAAAATAAAAAAGAAAAAAAGAAAAAGTGCTATGCCAAATATTCATCTCAAGGCAAAAAAGAAATGATATATAACTGAAATATCATGCACACAAAGTGTGACAAAAATCCTGACTATGGGAACATGCAAGTAACTCCATCAGGGCTATGAACATTTGCCGGTAATGGAGCAATATTTGAGAAATTACAATCTATAACCTCGTCGGAGGTCTAAAAGCTTTTTGGCAACAAGGCTCTATTCGAGATGATTTTGAAGTTAGGATAATCCATGTAGCTAGTCATATAGGATGCTAAGGATCTTTAGTGAACACAAGAGTGGGAATTAACTCATTTGCACATACGTGGACAAAAGAAGATCAAAGTTTCAAGAACCAATGGGGAAGTTTTTTGCATCTCCATTTGTAAATCCTAGTCACTAAGTGTGTTAATTTGGATGTTCTAAGGGACCTTAAGGATCGATTGACCGCTTATCTACTAAATGTTTTATGCCTCCAATTCAATTGGTGTATTACAAAATGCTAAACAAACACAATCATCCTTGTTTGAATAGGAAATGCATTTTCATCATGCATATTGCATTAACATAGGTCATATCAAAAATTCATTGTCTTTGCATGCATTCTGCAGATCATTATGTCACACAGGTCTGCACATTAGGGGCATAACTGAGAAAAATTCAAAAACATTCGGAAAAAGTCCTAAAAATATCCAAAAACATTGGGAAAATCTTTCAAAAATTCAAAAATAGTGAAAAACATAAAATCCAAAAATATTGGGAAAATCTTTCAAAAATTCAAAAACAGTGAAAAACATAAAATCCAAAAACATTGGGAAAATATTTCAAAAATTCAAAAACAATAAAAAAATCAACCAAAAACATTGGAAAATACTTCAAAAAATATCAAAAATAGTGAGAAAACATTGAAAATTCTAAAAATCATATAAAGTATTGAAAAAACCCTAAAAATCAAATACGATCCTGAAAAGATCAATCAAAAACATTCAAATAATGTCCTAAAAAAATCAATCAAAAACCTTCAAATATCGATCCAAATAATACAAAAACATCGAAAAAGCTCTTGGCAAAGAACTAAAAATCGAAAAATCAATCAAAAAACTTGCAATAAAATGTCTCACAAGAATCAAATACCCTAGCAAATATCCAACAAACACTTCGCACGAAGTTAACAAAGGATATGAATATCCAGTCAAACATCTACAATCAACTGATCAAACCATCTTATCAATTGTATCATATCCATATCAAGTGATCATTATCTTGTCTTAAACAGAATAGGATACACTCGAAATCAGACAAGTCAATCTTAAACGGGGTCTGCAACTTTTTGAGATTAGACATTATCAACTATCACATCAAGCAACTGAGAACGAAGGCACAAGGTCAATATAGCTGCTGAATTTTGTCTGAGTCTATCTTTATCTTTTATCATTTGGCGACAGATTATGTTCCTAGGCTACTCAAGGATGT
Source organism: Cryptomeria japonica (assembly GCF_030272615.1). Lineage (NCBI taxonomy): Eukaryota > Viridiplantae > Streptophyta > Pinopsida > Cupressales > Cupressaceae > Cryptomeria > Cryptomeria japonica. Next base: position 94,647,348 of record NC_081408.1, read on the forward strand.
CCACAAGTGACTAGCGGATCCATGATGGGCATTATCTTTCTCTTTGTTTGTTGTTTGTGGTGTGAACAGATGAAGTTCTAGGGAAATTGCTCTAGTGGGTGTCTGTGATAGGAGCATTCAGCTATTGGATGCCACACATACCTCAGCCTCTAGTGTATTTCCTAGAATGGAGGAGTTCACTCCTTTTTTGCTACATGTTTGTTTCTTCAATGAGATATCTTTACATCTTGGTTCCTTATACCCTGATGTGCTAAGCTCCATTGTTCAATAATAAGACTCAGTGATGAATATATATTACGCAATAAATAATGACACAGGTTCGTGAATCAATCATTCTTATTTCATCTCAATTGCTTATTGCTAGTTTGCTGATTCTTTTCTCATTATCTCTTTCTAAATCATTTTCTATCATCTAACTTTATTCTATTTCATTCTAAGGTTCATTCTCTCATATTTTATCTCAATATCATCTTCACATCACCTATCTCTATCTCTAATCAACTAACCATTCTTCTATCTTTCATCTCACATTCTTCTTTTTTCGAGAGATCATTCATGTCTTTAATGCACAAACAATCTCTCAAGGGGGCATTAAACCCTAAGTGTCGTTAGGGCATACACACCGAGACATACTGGGGCAAAAAAATTTAATTTTCTTTGAAACAATATCGTTTTAACTTTGTCTCAAAGAGGGGTAAATGTAGACACCTAAAAAATGTCTCATTGATCATGTACTAATCATTCCTCTAATTAGTTAAATAATTCTTTAATTATTTAATTAAGTTAATTAATCTTATTCTTCTAATTTCATATTTCCTCATCATCTTACTAATTATACTTGTAGTCACATAAATCTGTCCAGCTTAATTAAATAAATATTCGCTATTTATTTGATTACAAATCCACTAGTCATCAATTAATTAAATTAATATTTAATTAATTCATCCCCAAACATTCTTCTATTAATTAAATAAATTATTCAATTTATTTTAATTAATTCATTAAATCAAATTCAAATCAATTAAATAAATAAAATCTATTTATTTAATTAAATCCCCTATTCCTCTTTTAAATAAATTAAATAAAACATTTATTTAAATCATTATCCCCACCCCCACTTGCATTTTCCTACAAATGCAACTTGCACACATTTATTGGAATAAATGAATTTTTATTTTAATAAAATCCTATTTTCCCTCACCCACCAAATCCACTTGCAAAATCTAATCCCCTTCTAGATTCTTCTAAACCCTTCCTAATTAGCCTAATCCATCCTCTAAACTTTGTCACATCCCTAAGCAAAGGGAAGTCACTTCTCAAATGGCTCAAAGTCTCCAATAACCATTAATGGTTAATTCAAACCCTCCCACATGGTTAAAACATTTGTTTTGACTCAACCTCTATCCAACCCAAAGGTCTCATCAGGCCATTAATGCTTTGACCATGATTATCCCTTAAACATTTGCACAAAGGTTTATCCTTGGATTAAACTCTTAATCCAGTGGGTAAGCTTAATTTAGACTTGAACCTTAGCCTTTAGATAACCATGAGGTCTTCTCAGGCCTTTAATGCCTCCAACTCCTTTTCTCAACCCAACCCTATGTTGACACTTGTCACCATTTCATTGGTGCCAATTGTGCACATGGATCCCCAACTTTCAAACTCAACCCTTGATTGAATCTTTCAATCTCAACCATCCATTGCTCCATTTTCCCTATAAATAGAGCTCATTCCTTCATAATCCAGATCCTGAAAACTTGTATGCATCTAAGCTATAGACATTTTAGAGAGCATTTTTAGCATAATCATCTAATACTTTGTTATTTTGGTTAAAATATATCATTTTAGCATCAATAGCATAGCATTAGCTTATCATTTTCATATTCGAAGCACAATCTTTCAATCTCAATCCTCCATAAGCATCCATAGTGCAAAAAGCTGCTGAGAGCTACACTATTTTGGAACTTGGAGAGGAGAGGAACAAGGGAGAAAGGAACTAAAACCATGCTAAGAGGCATTTGGAGATGCCTCGTTATCTTTGCTTCTTTAGTTAGATATATTAGCATGTTTTTAGCATCTCTCTTGGTATGCCTTTTTAGATTAGTTTTTGATTGACTAACACTGACAATCTAACATTTTCGTGTCTCTTTGTGTTGTTGATCATTCACTAACCTTGTGCCATTTAGGAGGGTATCAATACTAATTTGAATTCTATCATCGTTTCATCATTTAAACCATTTTCTAATGTTAATAAAATATTTATTATTTAATTAATTGTGATTAATCCTTCAATTTCAATAATCTTTATTATTTAAATAAATTCATTCTCAATTTCTATCTCCAATCAATTAATCATTCAACCCTTTTCTAAATATTAATTATTTAATTAATTGTGATTTTATTCCTTTAATTTAAATAATCTTTATTATTTAATTAAATAGTTTCTTTAAATTATTTAATTAACTAATTAATTCTTCAAATCCACAAATTCTAATTTCACATTTCTTCTAATTATTTAATTAACTCGTTGAATTTAACTAATTATTTTAATTCTTCTAATTTCATTTAATTTCATCTAATTTCAAATACATGTGCATGATTTCAAAAATCAAAGTCAAGTTCTAAATATATTCAAATAACAAATTGAATTTAAAATAAATTCAATATTTGAATTAAGTCCCATGAAAAGATTAAATTGAAAATCCAAGTTAAAGTTCAAGCACATGCTAAATTAATTAATTAAATCATTATCTCTCCAATCTCTATTTCTATCTTACAGTTAGCTTTTTCTAAATAAAGTTTTCTTTGTCAGCCTCTTTATTTCCTCCAATCATTCTTTTTCATCCTTCAATCAGCTTTTTCTCAATCGGTTAACTCATTTAATCTATTCAATCTATTTTGTTCCACCTGCAATTGAATAGTTCAACTATCAATCAGCATGTGAGCTCACCTGAGTTCCACCTCTTAATCACTATGTTCCACCTTTTAATTAATCTTCTCCAATAATCTATAAATTGAGCATTCAATATCCATTTTCAATCCTCCTCAATCCTGGACAATTACTCTAAATCATGAACTTTGAATCTGTGTGTCACTTGCAGGTTGCCAGCGCAATATCTGAGAGCCATGATACCACAAAGAAGAGAAGAACAATGGAAGCTATATGCGATCATGGAATAGGGAGTTTGAATTGATTTATTTTACATTCATATTTTATTTTTGCATTATTTCATTGGTTTATTTAGAATTCTTTGATTAGATAGGGATTCGTGATTTCCCTCTGTTTCTAATTGATATTTAATGATGAATTTTACATACGATTGTTAGCACTTATAATAGTATGGTGTTTCATTTATTTGACTTTTTAACATTTTGTCTTTAGAAAGTTTCAAACACTCTTCTTATTTTACAACATTTTGGGTTATGACATCTTATTTTCAACCCTTGATAGTTATTGCATCTACTTGCTCCACCTTGAGCAAAAAATTCTTTGGTTCATATCTATTCTATTTACCATCAAGTCCTATATTAGGTATACAACTAGATATAGTTTGTATCTAGAACCTAATAAGAAAATATTTTGATGTTTATGTTAGGTCCCGGAGACAACTGAGAGGGGGGGGGGGTTGGACCAGTTGTCAAATTAATTCAAACCAACACAACTTAACCAACTTAATGCTTAATACCAGTAAACCAGTTAAATATGTCGGTAGACAGTTTTAACAGTTAATTTCTATATCGGTAAGGATTAGTGCATGAAACATAAAGACAAAGTCATCCACAACACATAACACCAATATTTGTACGTGGAAACCCTGTAAGGGGAAAAACCATGGTGGGAAACCTTACCCACAATCAGATGATACTACTGCAGATAGTAAGTGTACATAAATGGGGTCTGCACATGCAGAAAGCCCAAGTGCCTAGAGCTCACTGCTCAATCACAAAATGGGAGTCACACTGACTACAGTTGGATGGTTAAATCCAATAAGAATGTACTACACAAAATAGCATCTTCATATGCTGGATTCAGTACCGGTGTAGTTATGATTGTCTTCACAAAAACCCTCCTTCAATCTTCAAATGATGTCTGCGCATATAGCTCTGCTTATTCTCGCATAAACCTTCACACAATCCTTTTTCGCATTCCACTTTTTGATCTTACAAATAAGATCTTACATTTATACCATAACCTAAGACCAATTTTAGTAGGTTGGCTCTACAAGATATTACAATAAAAACATTTTACAAACAATACAATATCTGATGCAATAACCAATTCACCATGTCCTCTTAATGCATTTACAAAAATAATTAATCATCTTCATAGCGTGTCATGCTGATTTGGAAAAGATAAACTTGCTGGTGTAACCTAGACTTATTTGCCGGTAACAACAAATATGCAAATGCTAATGTACCAATAAACAAAACTCCAAAACAAAGTGTCCACGTGATGTCTTTGACATAACCAAGTGTTTTCCATATTGTTCCAAGTGTCGGTGATCATTATATCTTGCCGGTGTACCAGATACGAGTGACTGTGCATGAGTCACTTGCTTGCCGGTGAATGTTGCTGATTCTCCAAAGTACCAGAGTTGATAAGTGTATAGTAGGTGTTGACATCAATGATAAAACCATACCAAAATACCAACAATTCATACCTTAACAAAAGTAGATTCCCAAATAGTTATCTTAATTGTTGAGTCAAGATTGGCAAAAGGAGTCTAAATCAAGCTATTTTAGTGTTTTATATTTTTCTTGAGAAAGTGCTTGCGTAATGACCTTTGATTGTAACACCTTTTATTTTCCTAGTTGTATATAAGGTGTAGACTAGGGGCATGTAATCATCATTTTTAACTCATTTCTATTTCTCATATATTCCTTGGCCTTTGGTTTTGATCACTCACATCTCTTAGTTAGGAAGGTTCAAGGATAGGTTGCATATGATGCCCTTAATCACCCAATTCTACACTTCAATGGTTAGCCTCTTCATCCTTCTATTTGTACATGACTAGGCTTAGGGAATCACAAAGAAAGATAAAGAAAAATGAAACAAATAAATTATGATTGCCTATCATAGGGCGCTTTACTATTGATAATCGTATTAGACAGATACTTTTTTTTGGCTTCCCGATATTCCTTTTTTTAACATGTTGAGTATCTTTTGGTTTCTACATTTCAGCCCATGAATGAAGATATTTGATTCCCCTTCTTTCATGGTATTGTGAATCAAAGTCAATATTTTTTCTATTAGTGATATGGCACTACCCCATATGGGTAGATATTGTTCAGCTATTCATGCTACTATGGTTTAACTTGCTAAATGTGTTGTTGGACCTGCAACTATAACAGTGACCAGGGCTTGACCCAAGTTTCTAGCAAACAAGGTAAATGTTTAGATTTAGGGTTTTAGGGTTTTAGGTTTAGATTATCTGATCAGATAGGGTAATTTTTAGCAAAAGGGAAACAAATAAATTTGATTATGTTTGAAATGCACATAAGATGAAGCTAGGTGATTGCTTACTTGTAAACTAATTTCCTCCTCCTGTGCACATGAATGAACTCTTCATTCACCACCCTCTGTGAATCTCCTCTCCTGCATGCACCAATGGTCTTCTGCTTTGCCTTGCGGGAATGATTTTTTTTGAAGTCTTTTGGTTTGCAGAGTAATTTGAAATTGAAATTGACCTATGGGATATTATAATTATATGTAAAATTAAAATTGACCTATGGGATATGTAAAATTAAAATTGACCAATGGGATATTAAACATTTTTATATGAAATTATAAGTAAACATTGCCAAGGTATGGGATATTAAAATTAAAATTAAAATTATATGGGATATTATAATTATATGTAAAAATTAAAATTAAACTATGGGATATTAAACATCATTTATATGAAATTATAAGTAAACATTGCCAAGGTATGGGATATTATACATTTCTATATGCAATTATATGTAAAATTCAAAATTGGGGGTCACTAATGGAGTAGAAGAAATAGGAAAGTATATGTACTAAACTGATGCAGAGCCCTACCCACACACCTAAGGACAAGCCCAAACTAGGTTAGGCTACTAACCCCTCAAATGATCACAAAGGTCCTGCAAGGAAGGACTCCACACCTTGGATGAAACTACACACACATTCACTAGGCTTGGGCCTACTCAAGATGAGTAATTGCCTCAATACCTATCCTACCACATCTAGTGACACCCTACTCCTAAGGCTTAGGATTTGATTCATTTATGGTTATTAGAAACTGGTCCAACTATTGGTTTTGATATTTGGCTCCAATTCCTTATACTTCCTTTAGAAACCTACCTCCTAGCTTATAGCCCTATTTGGCAATAGAATGGACCTTAACTCAAAAAAATTCCACACACCCATACAAAAAAATTACCATTTCAAACACCATTTTGGGATTTGTACTGATCCCCAAAATGGTTTGATCCCTTTAGAGGCTAGGAAACCTAATAGGGGAAGTTAGCCCTATTTTCCAAAGCAACTACCAACCAATGAATCCAAACTGCAAAACCAACTCTATGGGAATGTGGGGGATGGTGATTAACCTTTAATTCTAGGGTTGCCTACCTGGAATCCACCACTATGACAACTTATAATGACTATCTTAAATCTTGTCCTAGGTAGTCACATAGAGATGCCTACCTAATCCTTCTCTTTTCTCCACACAACCAAGTTTACCCTACAAAAAAACATGAAAAATCTAAATTATAGAGGCTTATCCTTCATCCCTTCAAAGTAAGAGTCTTTGAATGGACTAGGATGCAAGATAAGGCCATTTTCATCCAAAACCCTCTCCAAACCCTCAACTTTTGGGTTATAGTCAGAAGAATGGAGGGTTCTCTCTACTCCAATATAGTTAGGACCTTAGACCACTACCAAAAAAAATCTATTGTATCCCTCTATCTACTCCATGGATGGTGGGATTCAAATCAATCCGTACAAGGACGTGCAACTACTGCAAACTCAAAATTTCTAGGAAAACTATAGTATTTTGTGTTTTATTGCTTCACAAACTCCAATCACAGTAGCAGCAACCTTGGGAATCATTCCCACAAGGCTTATACAACTCTCCAATGGTTTCCCACTAAATTTTGAGTAGGTTGGAGACATTGAAAGGATTCCCCCAACTGAATTTCAAAAGTTGCACTTTTTGCACTCAAAAGTTGCAATTTTGCACAAAATGTTGTCAAACTTGCTAAGGTTGTAATCCACATACATGAACCAAGAAAACACTCATAAAACCTATCTAAAACCTATCAAACACAAATCTAAACCATCTACTACCCTTATTGATGACATTGTCCCAATTGGCTTGTCAAATTGCCTAATTGGTGACATGAGCTTACATGGTGGGGTTTATTGCATACATGAAACACGAGACACACTAAGACATCCTAATGATCCTAGTCTTCATCATTAGGGTCATGAGTATATTTTTGATGGGGTGCTCCTACACCATACTCCCCAGGAGAAGAGATCTCAAGCCCACTTGAGATCAGAGTTTGTCAATCTATACCATTATTTGATATTTGCTCACTTGTCATTGAAACTACCTCAGAGCCTGGTTTCTCCTGCTAAGCCACCAAGTACTCAATTTACTCCTTATTCCTTGTCTTCTTTGTGACTCTAGTGTCTAACACTTTTCTCAACTTAGGTGATTCATGCTTTGCAATTTAATTGTCTATTGCAACCTGTATTGGTTCCTCCCCTTCATTGTCATTACCTTTGAAAAGTGTAAGATCACACACATTAAAAATGGGTGATAATCCAAGATCAGGATGAAGTTGGATCTCATAGGCATTTTGTCCACACTTCTTCAATATCTGACATGGTCCAATCTTCCTTTGCATGAGCTTGATATATTTGTCTTTTGGGAGTCTCTCCTTCTCCAAATGTACTCATACCAAATCCCCAACACTAAATTGTACATCTCTCTTTTTCTTATCAGCATAAGCCTTATACTTCACCGCAGACTATTGGAGATGAGAGTTTACTTGGTCACTCACCTCTTTGATGTAAATCCCATCTACACTAATGGGCTTTTCTTTGGGTAAATCCCTTAACTCCAACACTCCCCTTGGATGGATGCCATATACAATCTGGAAAGGAGACTTCCTTGTGCTTCTATTGATGGCATCATTGTAAGAGAACTCTACTTGTGATAGTATATTGTCCCATTTTTCTCCATGTTGCCTTGTCAAACACCTTAGTAGGTTTCCCAATGATCTATTGACAACTTCAGTTTGCCCATCTATTTGAGGATGGTAGGCTGATGAGAAAGCTAGGTTAGTCCCCAACTTCTTCCAAAGATTCCTCCAAAAGTGACTGATGAACTTCACATCTCTGTCTGAAACAATGTTTAGGAGAAATCCATGTATCTGGACTATCTCTTTGAATAATAGGTCTACAACATAGGATGCATCACAAGAAGTCTTACATGGCAAGAAATTGGCCATTTTACTAAACCCATCCACCACTACAAAGACACTGTCAAATCCCCTTCTTGTCCTAGGCAAACCCAATACAAAGTCCATACTTATTCTCTCCCATGGCCTAGAAGGAATGGGTAAAGGCTGATACAAACCTGCATTTGTGGACTTCCCCTTGGCTTTCTGATAGATTACACATGTCTCCACAAACTTTCTTACATCTGACTACAATTTAGGCCATTAATAATGTCTCTTCACAAGGTCTAGGGTCTTATAAAGTTCAAATTGACCTGTCATGGCTCCACAATGCTTCTCCCTAATAATACTAAACCTCATGGAACACTTAGGAATACACAACTGCACTCCTTCGAACAATAATCCATCTTGTATCAAAAATTCAGAAAACTCAATATGGTATTTCTCACCAAAGGTTTCACATACCTTGTATATCTCTCCAAAGTCTTCATCAGCATCATACATACTCTTCAAGGAATCAATACCAACACTCTCCATCTTTATTTGGTTGATAGTTAAGACCCTCCTACTCAAAGAATCTACAACTTTGTTCTTGACTCTCTTCTTGTGTTTGAGGGTGAATGTGAAGGCTTGTAGGGTCTCTACCCACTTCATGTGTCGGTGGTTTAGCTTCTCTTGGCTATTTATGAAACTGAGTGCCTGATTATCAGTAAAAACTATGAACTCCTTAGGTAATAAATAGTGCCTCCACTTCTTCAAGGACTGTACTAGAGCATACATCTCCAAGTCATAAAATGAGTATCTTTTCTTGGCATCATTTAGCTTTTCACTGAAAAAAGAAATAGGCCTTCCTTCCTGATTGAGCACTGCCCCAATAGCCATGTGGCTTGCATCACATTCCACCTGAAATATCTTATTGAAGTCTAGTAAGGCAAGGACTGGTTGTTCTGCAACCTTCTTCTTCAATGTTTCAAATGAGTCATTTGCCTCTTCGGTCCAACTGAACCTACACTTTTGTCCTCCCTTTATGGTGTCAAGCATGGGTACACAAACATGACTAAATACTCTTATGAATTTCCTATAAAAATTTGTTAAACCATGGAAGCTCTAGACATCATTCATAGTCTTAGGTGTTGGCCAAGATAGTATAGCACTCACCTTCTCTTGGTCCATTTTCAAATCACCTTGTGAGATTACAAAACCCAAATAGATGATCTCCTCCTGCATGAACAAATAGTTATCCAAATTGATCAGTAGTTTCTCTTCATGTAACCTCTTGAGAACCATATCTATGTGTTTGAGGTGTTCTTCCCTTATGTGAGTGAAATCAAGATATCATCTAGGTATACTATGACAAATTTTCCTATGAATTCCACCAAGACTTCATTCATCAACCTTATAAAGGTACTAGGGGCATTGGACAACCCAAATGGCATAACTTTCCACTCATACAACCCCTCGTTGGTTTTAAAAGTTGTTTTCCATTCATCCCATGGCCTTATTCGAATCTGATGGTATCCACTCTTTAGATCTATTTTGGTGAAATATTTAGCACTCCCTAAGCAATCAAGCAAATCCTCTATCCTATGGATTGGGAATCTATACCTTATAATTATCTTGTTAATGGCTCTTGAGCCTGTACAAAGCCTCCAAGTGCTTTATTCCTTGGGTGCAAGGACAATGGGTACTGCACATGGGTTTAAGATCTTTCCAATCAGTCCTGATTCAAGAAATTCTTTAATCTGCCTTGCCATTTGTGCATTCTGGTCTAGAGTGAGTTTGTAGGCTACTTTATTTGGGAGAGTAGATTCGAGGATCATATCTATGCGATGACTGATATCTCTCACCAGTGGTAGGGATATTGGCATTCCATCCAAGATGATGCCTTGATATTTATCAAGCAACTGTCTAACTGCAGGGTCTATGTGCTTTTGTCCCCCTTCTTTATCTTTTGCAAACTGCTCTTTCCTTGTCACCTTGGGGCTAGGCATGAGGGCATAGAAAAATGCACCTTTCTCTACAATCTCCTTCATGAACTATTTACCATCTACCATCAGCACCTTTGCATCCTTTCCCTTTGATTCCATATCTTCCTCTATCAGAGGTAAGAGTTCTATCACTTTCCCATCCTTGGTGATTAAGTAGGTGTTTCCCAACCCATCATGATGAGCTTTCAAGTCATACTGCCATGGTCTCCCAAACAAGATATGGCATGCATCCATCTTGGCTATGTCAAATAGAAATCTATCCTTGTAAGATACAATCTGAAACTCCACCCAAGCCTGCTCTTCTACCACTTCTTGCTGACCTTGGGTGAGCCATGAAACCTTGTAGGGGTAAGGATGGGGAAACTTTCTAAATTTAAGCTTCTCTACCATTTCAAGTGATACAAAATTTTTCAGTAGATCCGAAGTCTATCAAGACCTTGCATACCTTTCCTTCAGTCTTGCAAGTGGTTTTGAAAAGAGATTTCCTTTGTGTAGGCTCCTTCTTAGGTACCTTCATGGTGGTTACTGCTCTCCTCATCATCAAAGCCTCTCCTCTTTCAGGATAGCCATAGATTTAGTAGCATTAACACTTTGATAAGTTTTTGCACTTGCCACACTTTGACAATCAGATTCCTGCACCAAATTGCTTCTTCTTTCTCCCATGGAGCTAGAAGCCTTCTCCGGACATCTACTGGCCATGTGCCCTTTTTGGTTGCAGTTGTAGCACCTAGGAGGTCCTCTACCTTGGGATCTTCATCTAGAGGATGATCTTCTACCCCTAAAGTTCCCTCTTAGATTCTAGCCCCCTCCTTAGTTGTAAATGCTCTCTCCTTTATTGCCTTCTTGGTTAGAGTCTCTCTGGTAACCAAAATCATTTCCTCTACCTCTGAAAGGGCATCTTCCCCCTCTTTGATGTCTCCCTTTACCTATGCCATTTTGTTCCTGCCTTCTCTTCAGCTTCTCCTCCACCTTGGGTGCCAATTGAAAGCACTTTTGGACTGTCTCTGGGGTGTGGAGATTCAAATCTTCTTGGATTGTAAATCTCAACCCATTGAGATATCTATCCACCTTCTCATCTTCACTCTCTTTCACCTTGGTCCTTACACACAACTTCATGAACTCCTTGGTATAGGAACTCACGTCCATCTCCTTTTGTTTCAAATTCTACCTCCTTCTGTGCAATTGGATATTGTAGTCCATTAGGACATAGGCCTCTTTCACCAAGGCCATCATCTTCTTCCATACAGACACTCTTCTCTTTTCCTCTTTCACCATATCATCTTGGATGAAATTCCACCAAGCAAGTGCATCCCCTTTCATTTTGGATTGGGCCATCTTCACCCTCTGGTGGTCTGGTATGTCTTCACTATCAAAAAAATTGTCCAAGGAGTCTATGCACTCCATCACTATGTAAGGCTCCATCTTGCCTACAAATACTAGCAGATCCATCTTCACATCCATTATTCTTCTCTCCATGGACTTGAGGACACTCATCATGAGTCTCTAGTCTGCAGGGACCTCTAGCTCTTCCTACATAGGGATCTCCTCTTCATCCCCTTCTTCTCTAGAGTCTCTCTCTCCCCTCTCCACTCTATCCTTCAACCGGTCCATCTCATTTCATAAGGTTCTCTGCCATCTGCTTCTTCACCAGGACATTTAACTCAACATTGGTCATTCTTGAAGGTGCCTCATGGGATCCCTCTTCTTATGACATCTTGTCTTCTCCTTCTATCCAAAGAACAATCATATGCTCTGATACCACTTGATGTAGAGCCCTACCCATACACCTAAGGACAAGACCAAACAAGGTTAGGCTACTGACCCCTCAAATGATCATAAGGGCCCTGCAAGGAAGGACTCCACACCTTGGCTGAAACTACACACACATTCACTAGGCTTAGGATTTGATTCATTTATGGTCATTAGAAATTGGTCCAACCATTGTTTTTGAGATTTGGCTCCAATTCCTTATACTTCCTTTAGAAACCTACCTCCTAGCTTCTAGCCCTATTTAATGATAGAATGGACCTTAACTCAAAAATGTTCCACACACCCATACAAACAAATTACTATTTCAAACACCCTTTTGGTATTTTTACTGATCCCCAAAATGGTTTGACCAGGTCTGCAATTACAAGGTCTGATCCCTTTAGAGGCTAGGAAACCTAATAGGGGAAATTAGCCCTATTTTCCAAAGTAACTACCAACCAATGAATCCAAACTACAAAACCAACTCTATGGGAATGTGGGGGATGGTGAGTAACCTTTAATTCTAGGGTTGCCTACTTGGAATCCACTGCTATGACAACTTATGATGACTGTCCTAAATCTTGTCCTAGGTAGTCACATAGAGATGCCTACCTAATCTGTCTCTTTTCTTCACACAACCAATTTTAACCTACAAAAAAACATGAAAAATCTAAATTACAAAGGCTTATCCTTCATCCCTTCAAAGTAAGAGTCCTTGAATGGACTAGGATGCAAGATAAGGCCATTTTCATCCAAAACCCTCTCCAAACCCTCAACTTTTGGGTTATAGCCAGAATAATGGAGGGTTCTCTCTACTTTAGTACAGTTAGGACCTCAAACAACCACTAAAACAAATATATTTCATCCCTCTATCTACTCCATGGATGGTGGGATTCAAATCAATCCATACAGGCATTTGCAACTACTGCAAACTCAGAAATTCTAGGCAAACTGTAGTATTTTGTGTTTTATTGCTTCACAAACTCCAATCATAGTAGCAGCAACCTTGGGAATCATGCCCACAATGATTATACAACTCTCCAATGTTTTCCCACTAAATTTTGGGTAGGTTGGAGCCATTGAAAGGCTTCCCCATACCGAATTTCAAAAGTTGCACTTTTGCACTCAAAAGTTGCAAGTTTGAAATTTTGCACAAAATGTTGTCAAGCTTGCTAAGGTTGTAATACACATAGATGGACAAACCAAACACTCATAAAACCTATCTAAAACCTATCAAACACAAATCTAAACCATCTACTACTCCTATTGACCACATTGTCCCAATGGGCTTCTCAAATTGCTTAATTGGTGACATTGGATTACATGGTGGGGTTTATTGCATACATGAAACACAAGACACACTAAGACATCCTAATTATCCTAGTATTCATCCTTAGGGTCATGTGTATCTTTTGATAGGGTGCTCTTGCACCATAAACTATGAAATTCACTATTTAATAGGAGGGTAAAATGTATGTAAAATGTTTTAGTGTGTATGCCACGAAACACATGCAAAGGCTAAACATGGGTAGTGTTGGTGTTCCCAACTAATTGTTTTATTATCTCTATAAATTACTTATCTTCAATTATTAAGACTCACAGATTAGTTGTCAATGAAAATGAGACAATGGCTTGTTCTCCTTTGCACTTTAGGCTTTCCTAGACATAGGGGGTATCCCTTACTTCAATATCTAAAATATCAATCTCTACACACTGAGATATTGATTAGAGCATAATGTTCCCCCATTTCCACTAAGGATTGAAATAATCCTACCTAATATTAGTTAAATCGTTAATATTTATCTTATTCAACACCTTGAGATCATGGAAAAATTTGAACACAAAAACAAAAACTAAAATGTTTGTTTTAGGATTTTAGGATTTTAGAATCTACCTTCTATCAAAGACAATTGAGTCAAACACTACATGCAAGTTTCATTTTATGACAACAAAACATCATACTTAGAGAATTGACAACAATAATAAATATATATAACATCAATATGTCCAATAAAGAGTATTATTTGCAACACACATTCCCTAAGGTATTATCTAGAATAGCTCATGAAAATATCATAGACTTGTTAAAATATCAAGATTGGAAAACAACATCTCCTCTAATTAGATTAAGAGAATAGATATAAAATAGTATCAGGTGCATCATACATCATGATAGGAATCATTGTGTTATTGCATAACAAACCATTAAAAGGATTCATCCATTAGATTTTCCATAAATATCTCAGTAGGGAACACAACATGATGCAAATATTTGTAATGTAAAAGTATAAATGGCTTGACATGTAAAGATAATAAAAAAGTACAAGTCCTCCCACATAATCACAACATTTATATTTCACCAAAAAATATCAAAAAATCAATATCAAATAGATAATATACTAATCGCATACCTCATACATTTAGATTTGACTTTTCTGTTTGTTGTCAAAATTATGATGAACGATTGTTGTATTACTGACGAAAAATAATTTCATTGGAATTCTGATGAACATCAGGCAAGATTTAAAAATAAAACCAATTTGACACAAATTGCCTCGTAAGATCCGACAAAACAAAAAAATCCCATAGTTCATCGGAACTTTTCATCGAAAAATGCACCCAAATGAGTTAGTGCATGTACTTTCACTAATGTCTCTTCCCCCATCACCTAGACAGTCTGGAAAACCATCCAAAGCTATGAAAAAATAGAATTCACTTGCAAATGTCATCTATGATGGTACTTTTGTGCAATCCTTTGCTTCCTTTGCAAATAACACAGAAGAGGCAGTTGTTCTCGAATGGCTTTATAAAGGGGAAAATGAAGATAGAGAAGTGCAATGTTGTGAAATTTCCCTTGAATAATCTGGTAAAGGCTATCAGATAATCCAATGCATGGGGTATTCAAGTACAATTCCTCTAAGAAAACATCAAGAAGGAATTATTGAGCCCATCAAGCTGCTAACCAAGTCTACAAAGGACAAAATTGGACCTGGATACCATCTAGATAAACCATCAAGTCAAAAGCGACAATCTTATCAGCCACATCAAACACCAGAGGAAGTAAACAGACAAAAAACTCAAGAAGAATATGAGAAAGAATAAGAAGAGCTAGTGATCAATAGAGAAGAAGAATCTTATGACCAAGTTCCAAAGGTACCAGCAGGAAAAAGACCAGAAGTAGAAATTCTAGAAGAAATGAGAAAACGGGTGGAAAGAATCAAAGAAATGTTTGCACCATTAAACATTCCTGTCACATATACGGGAATGATGCCAGAAGAAGATTTAGAAATAGACTCAAATGAGTATGAATGGGGTCTATAACCTCTATCAGATGCATCTACTAAAGAAAATCATGAAGAATCCAATGATATTATAGATGAAGAACAAGAAATAGCACACATGAAGCTACAATGAGAACTAAAGGAAGTTAGACTAAAAAGACAAGAAGACAAGAAGCTTATGAGCAATTGCTAAGAAAAGAGAAAGCATGGGAAAATCACTCACCTACCATATCTCCATCTAATGAGACAAAATAAATCAATTATGGGAACACAACTGAAGAAATAGAGGCTAGTCAAGCAGGACCGGTCATCAGTCCAAAATAAGCTGAATGGGAAAGAAGATAGAAATTGATAGAGTCATCAAAGCTATGTGAACAGGTATGTCAATTATAGGGTATTACTGAACCGGAACAAGAAGGAACTTGCAGCATAACATATGTTCATATTGATACCATGCATTCTTTTACTGAGTCGCTTGAAGAGGATTCAAATGCTTCATCTTCTAACTTTGATCAACCTGAAATAAGATCCATCTATGATATTACGTATTCAACACCAAACTATGACTACTTTGTCATGAATATTGAAACTCTGTCTAAAGAAGCTATTATTGTTGAACCACAATACGTAGTCCAATCTGAAGTAGGAGAAGGGTCTAGTGGTAGGTCTACTAGGTTAGATTCTCTAAATGCTAATGTAGGCTTTGATAATCATGTTATGACTCTGCCCAATCTCAAGATGCTAACACAAGGTAGTCTTCTAGAACTCAACTTGATGGTCCAAGGTTGTGATGACAATACTGTGAATTACCTTGAACTCATCAAATCTTTATCTATGGTATACCCTGAGCTTATTGACCGTACTCTACAAGACCAACCCATGGATATCCCTACTTTTTCCAATGACTATGCCTTAGCATGTTACCTTAATGCAGTTGAACTCTTCCATCAACGAATAGAGTGTGAACATGACAAAAGTGGATGTTAAGTATCTTAGTCTCAAATATCAAAAGAAGAAAAACAAGTTCTGATGGCAAAAACCACATTGTCACAGTATCAGAACCAAAAAAAGTAAAAATAAAAGACACATCTGATGGTGAAAACCTCCATGGGGCACCTGAAGTTGAGATGCTTGATATTTTGCCTAATCACTTTCAAGAGTGATCATAAGTACTAATTGAACCTACACAACCAGTGAACATTGGAACAGAGGAAATTCAACATATAATACATGTAGCTCAATCCCTATCAACAGAAGAATTGAAAGAGTTTACGGATTTCTTCATAGAGAAAAAGATCAACTTGGCATGGACATATTCTGATATGCCAGGTCTAGATCCTAACCTTATAATGCATCATTTTTCTATTTCTCCTAGAGTCAAACCTGTCAAACAAAAACTCCAAAAAATGCATCCTCATGTTTCATTGCTTGTTAAAGTTGAGCTAGAGAAATTACTCTAAGAAGGATTCATTCGAGCAATTGGTTATGCTGAGTGGATATCCAACATTGTCCCTATTTCAAAATCTAATAAATCAATTTGCATCTGCACAGACTTAAGAGACTTAAACAAGGCATGTCCAAAAGATGATTTTCTACTGCCTAGCATTTACATGATAGTGGACATGACTACTAGTTATGAAATGTACTCTCTAATGGATGGATTTTTTGGCTACAACCAAATCAAAATCGCACTTGAAGATCAAGAGAAAATAGG
Organism: Cryptomeria japonica; assembly: GCF_030272615.1. Taxonomy (NCBI): domain Eukaryota; kingdom Viridiplantae; phylum Streptophyta; class Pinopsida; order Cupressales; family Cupressaceae; genus Cryptomeria; species Cryptomeria japonica. Next base: position 94,664,516 of record NC_081408.1, read on the forward strand.
GTTCACATGTGCCTGGGGAACTTTCTGCTGGAATTTCATGCCCTTTGTCTTAAAGAATGCAGGTGCTACCTATCAAAGAGTTGTATTTGCAATCTTTCATGTCATGATGCACAAAAACATGGAAGACTATGTTGATGATACCTTGGTCAAATCTATGAAAAGATCGACACATCTCTCAAAATTAGGTCTAATCTTAGATAGAATGGAAAAGTTTAAACTCAGACTTAATTCTAAGAAATGTGCATTCGGAGTTACATCTAGAAAATTGCCAGGATACATTGTTTCAATAAAACAGATTGAAATTGATCCAAAAAAAGTTAAAGCTATAATGGAAATGCCACCTCCAAAGAATGTAAGTCAAATGAGAACTCTACAAGGGTGGCTCCAATCAATAAGATGGTTCATTTCTCAACTAGAAGATAAGGCTCAACCATTCACAAAAGCATCATAGAAAGGAGTTACATACAACTGGGATGAAGAATGTGAACATCACTTGAAACATTTCAAGGCATATATTTCCAATCCACCCATTTTAATGCCATCGATTCAAGGCAAACCTTTGATTCTCTATATATCAGTTACTGATACATCACTAGGGGCACTTTTGGCTCAAAAAGATGAGAACAACAAGGAATGAGCTATATACTATATAAGCAGGATTTTGGTGTCCTATGAGATGAATTATACTATCATTGAGAAATATTGTTTGGTAGTGGTCTTTGCTTCATAGAAATTGAGACATTACATGTTGGCACATTCTATCAAATTGGTTGCTAAGATTGATCCTCTGAAATATCTTCTAAGCAAAGAAACAGTCACAGGGAGATTGGATAAAAGGGTTATGATTCTCATAAAATTTTACATTGAGTATGTAGAACACAAAGCTATAAAAGGACAAGTCATTTCAGATCAAATTTTTGGCACTCCGCTTGAAGATAATCAACCTCTGAACATATAATTTCTAGATGAATCCATAATGCATCTTACTAAGTGATCCTAGAAAATTTTCATTGACAGATCTTTTACTCAACAAGGTTCTGGTGCAGGGATCCTTTTTACTACTCCTTAGAGATACTCAATTCCAAAGGAATACAAGATCCTTTTTCCTTGTACCAACAATATTGCATAATATGAAGCCTTGGTGAATGGAATCAAACTGGCTATTGAATGGAAAGTTGTTGAGCTATACATCTATGGTGACTCTCAACTAATAATCAACCAGATTAATGATATGTATCAAAATAAGGATAAAAAACTAATGCCCTATAAAATAATGGTTGATAACTTTAATAAATACTTTGTTTTTGTTTCATTTCAACAGATTCCTAGATCAGCGAATAGAGCAGCAAATGCTATGGCTACATTGGCATCTATACCACAACTACAAGAAACACAATTCTGTTATGAGTTCCTGGTGGAAGAGTTTCACTATCCTTCTTATGATTCCCTTGATTCCCAAATGGTCTACTCTATCATTGGGAATGACTCATCTCGCTATAACCATATCTATCCCTACTTATGTGACCAAGTCATCCCTGATAACCTTACTCGCAATGACAAAAGAAACCTGATCCGTAATGCTTCACGATATGTCATCATCGCTAACAATCTATATAGGCGAGGTTTAGATGGTACTTTTCTTAGGTGTCTATAACTTGAAGATTCTCAACATGCGTTATCTGAAGTCCATGAAGGTATTTGTGGATCTCACTCAAATGGTCTAACTCTAGCTCAGAAATTGCCAAGGGTTGGCTACTATTGGCCAGATATAGAAAAAGATGCTATTAAATTTCCTAAAACTTGTCAGAAATGCCAGTTACATGGCAATCTCATACATGCTCCACCAAGGGATCTCATACCTTTTATCACACATCGTCCTTTTCAACATTGGGTGTGACCTCATTGGCCAAATCCATTTTTCATCATCCAATGGACATAAGTTTATCATAACTGCCACCAAATACTTTACTATGTGGGTTGAAGTAGTTTCACTAATCAAAGCAACCGACAAACAAGTGGCTATGTTCATTCTTAACTATATCATCTGCAGGTATGGAATCCCCTCCTCAATTGTAACTGACAATGGGGGCAGGTCAAAAACAAGGATATAGATGAGCTCTATGACAAGTTCAAAATCAAACAACATTGGTCTTCCATATACTACCCTCAAGGTAGTGGATAGGCTGAAGCATCTAACAAAACTCTGTTGACCATCCTGCATAGAATAGTCAACAAATCTAGAAAACATTGGCATCTGCATCTCAATATGGTGCTATGAGCTTATAGAACAAGCATCAGAACACCTATTGGGGATACACATTTTCCTTTGGTGTATGGGACTGAAGCAGTCTTGCCTATTGAGGTTGAAATTCCTTCTTTGAGAGTTTCTTTGCAAGGTCCTATACTAATGAAGATCGCATAATATCTAGATTGCAAGAACTAGAGTTGTTGGATGGATGACAACAAGTGGCATTTGATAATCTAAGAGCTTACCAAACGAGAATGTCTAGAGGCTATAACAAGAAAAATTGACATAGAAAATTTCAGGTTGGTAACCTTGTTTTGAGAGAGAATCCTAAAAATCAACAGTACCAGGAACAAAAAGGGAAGTTTGAACCTAATTGTTTGGGTCCCTACATTGTTACCGTAGTTTTTGGCTGGCGCTTACCAACTCTCAACACCGGAAGCAGAACAACTCCGTGAACTGATCAACACCAACCACATAAAGAAATTCTACAGCTAAAAAGTCTTTAAAAAAAAAAATCTCAACCAAGAAGGTGAAAACCTAGTAAACAAGCACCTCTTTTTCTAAAGTGCTCCATTTATCAACACAAATCTGGCATTTCCTTCTTTATTTCCCGCTCTCCTACATCTTTTATTTAGCTTGTACATATCCTTTAGTCACTTTTGTGACACCTTGGTTCTTCTTGGAACCCTCATGGCTTGAAATTGATCAACGTCATAGTCTTATGGAAATCGATTGATCAATCTAAATGTCCTAAGTACTTTAACCAAGTCATGTTTATGTTGGTAGTACTAGGGCATCCAATTCAAGTTAGTTACCTATCTCCTAACCACTGTAGGGTTTTCCCACTAACATCTCATCAAACACACAAAGCAAGAACAATGAAAACAATCACTAAAACTATTTGAGCTATGATTGAAATTTTCTTTGTATGTTGTCTTTTAAATTGGTTTTTGCTTATTATTCCCTCGGAGTAACTCAAGGAAGTCTATCTTGTGTTGGCATTTGATCATTTTGATCTGAACTAGTAATTGTTTGTTTGCTTGATGCAACTGGTACATGTCTATTTTTTAAAGAGATTAGATTGTTGTATGATGACTATGTTGTATATTGTCATTGACTACAACTATGTTTCTATAGTCATCTAAGTCCTATAGTTCAATCAGTAAGCAGAGACAGTTTTTATTATAATTGGTAATTAGGACTTTAATCGATAAAAGACAAACAAAATAATATTCTAACAACTGGTACAGGAAATTTATGAAGAATGGGATGATGCAGTTTTGCAGTAGCAATGAAGATTGGTAGATGAAGTTGTGTCCATGACCATATGTGCAGATCCAATAGGATGAGTGAGAATTTATTGACAAAGAAGGTATTCTAATGGATATTCAACCAATAGTGATCAAAATCACTTAGATCGGTAAAACGACACAATTTCTTTTGTTATGTTGGTGGTCGATATAAATAAGGCATGCAATGCAAGATTGTCTAGATACATTGAACCTAGGGAATTGTTACAAGGTTCTAGCTGACCTAATGATTTTTATTAAATGTGTGATGAGGTGTGAAGGATATATGAGTATGAGCTCGAATGTGCAATAAATTATTAGCGAATTTCATCTTTCTGATAGTGTGATGATCAGAGGATTTATGAGATGAAGTATATGTGATGTTGTAATGTTCTAAAGTGGATCTTATCAAACACTGATGGTGTTATACTGAGATCATTTGAACTTTTTGTCTCCCTAATAGTTGTAGCAAGAAAATCCTCTCACAAGGTCACTCCTAACAGGGTGCAATCAGATCCTAATAGGTCTGATCATTAAATCCTCTAACCAAGTGACACATTAACTTGTGTTTGCAAATCCTAGTAACGTGGGTAGCTCCTAACAAGGTTGGTCCTCACATGCCTTATTGTATAGATTTTAATAGGGCTTAGACACTCTTAATAGGGTGTGCCCCTAATCGGGTGTTGTAGACCTTAACCATTCAAATCTCTATACTGCAAATAATGGATCTTTGTGGGTACTAACTCCCATCGTGGTTTTTCCCATTTGGGTTTTCCACATATAATCTCATGTGTCATGTGGTGATTACTTACTTGGTGTTATTTCTTATATGCCTATTGAGTTTTAAGTTGGTGAAATTGATAATCAGATTTGTATTATTTTTACTTGCACTGATTCACCCCCCCTCTCAATGCCTTATAAGTTCATCAACTAGTATCAGAGCTATACAATAAGGCATGTGAGGACCATCCCAGTTAGGATCTACCCACGTTACTGGGATTTGAAAAAAAAAGTTAATGTGTCACCTGGTTAGAGGATCTAATGATCAGACCTGTTAGGATCTGACTGCACACCTTGTGAGAGGATTTTCTTGTTGCAACTGTTAGGGAGACAACAAGTTCAAATGATCTTAGTATAACACCATTAGTGTCTAATAAAATCTGCTTCAGAACATTACAACATCACATATACTTCATCTCAGAACTCCTTTGATAATCGCACTATCAGAAAGATGAAATTTACTAATAATTTGTTACACATTCAAGATCATACTCATATATCCTTCATACCTCATCACGCATTTTAAATACATCATTATGTCGGGTAGAACCTTGTAACAATTCCCTAGGTTCAATGTATCTAAACAATCTTGCATTGCATGCCTTAGTTATGTCAGCCACTGACATAACAAAATAAATTATGTGTCATTTTACCGATCTAAGTGATTTTCATCACTGTCAATTGAATATCCATCAGAATACCTTCTCTGTCAATCAAATCTCATTCATCCTATTGAATCTGCAGATACAGTCACGAGCATAACTTCATCTACCAGTCTTCATTGCTACTGCAAAGCCACATCATCCCATTCTTCATAAATTTCATGTACCGGTTGTCAGAATATTATTATGTTTGTCTTTTACTGGTTAAAGTCCTAATTATCGGTTTTGATAAAAACTGTCTCTGCTTACCGGTTAAGCCTTATTGGTTGAACTGTAGGACTCAAATGACTATAGAAACATGGTTGCCATCAATGACAACATACAACATAGTCATCATACAACGATCGGATCTCTTTACAAAATAGACATCTATCGGTTGCATCAAGCGAACAAACAATTACCGGTTCAGATCAAATGATCAAATGCCAACATTCTCCCCCTTTGGCATTGATGGAAACACTTAGGGAAAACAAATTGTCAACTAATAATTGTCAACTAAGTGTGCAAGACAAAAATTAACTACATTACAAGTACTCTCCCTTAGCAATCACATGCTTGTTATACAAAAATGAAAGAGACTCCTATTACTCCCCCTTTACATTACATACAAAATTATAACTGGCTCTTTAACTATTATTGTCTCCTAGCATCTTGACTAAGAGGAGCAAGGACTGGGGACATAATGATTTTCTTTGTTTTCTGCTTGTAGGAATGATTCTGATGATCTGGAAACATCTCATAACCTTGATGTCTTTGATAAGTGCCTTCACATCAAGGCGAAATTGCCACACATACCTCAACTCCATTTATTTGTATGCTACAAGGAGGTTGGAACTATTTCCTTGTCTATTTTGAGTAACTTTCTTTATTATGCAATTTGAATTCATGATTAATCTATCCTAGGATATGAACGATAAAAGGCTCATTATGGACAAGATAATCACTATTGTATAGTAAAAAAAGGAACTCTGCTTTGTCTGGTGTGTTTGTACGTAAGCAACATTCATGTCATCCTGACTCTTTATGCCTTGGTGCTTATTTTCACTTGCTAAATCAAAAGGACAAGACATTCAAGTCATCCTGGCTCTTTTCTCCTTGGTGCTTATGTCTATCTCTAACATTTTAAAATGCTTAGTGATGATAAATAGCATTAGAAATCCAGTGACTAAAGTCTTAGGTTGCATTCATATTAAGCTTTGTGCATTTCAAGAAATTTCAGCATGATAACTTTACTTTTTCTTTCCTTTGAATGAAGCTTGAATCTAAAATGATCATCATTTCTTTTCCAAGTGGTCAACTGCATTTCATCACAATTGACACAATCAAGTACCTATTTATTGACATCATAATTCCTACATGAAATGTTAGCTGTATACATGAGCATATCATATAGATCCATGAATCCATTGCATATTCATTTGCATCCATATTATCACATTGGAAAAGAAGAAAATAAACATGGCATTCACATTTGCATCAGAATCATCATATTTATCCATTAAGTCATTCATTTGCATATAAAAATGAAAAAAAACATTTTCGAGATCAAAATCAAAATCTGACATCACTTTTCTAGTCAAATTCTTACAGTGTTGACCACTTGGCACATTCATCTTCAGGTAAATCTTTGCATCACTCTGCACTCAAATCTTTTCTAATCAACTCAGAAGTCCTTTAATTTATCTCAAATCAATTCTTAAATCATTCTCCATGCTCAAATTATCATCGCTAAATCCTTTTATCACTCGAATTGCCTCAAATCACTATGGTTTCTCACCATATTTTGATTTCTCTCTTGAGGGGGCATACTTATTACATCATCAAAAGAAGAGTAGTAAATTTTTTCAATCAAAGATTAATCAAACATCAATCAAAACTCATCAAACAAGACCTCATTGCTAGGGGCATTAACTTCATCGCATCATATCAAGTTCAGGTTCTTCAAATCAAATCAATCTCTAGGGGCATATTAGTTTCATCGCACCTCATCAAGCTGGTTAATCATTAAACCTAATCAAGGGTTTAAAGATTCTTTTTGATAGTGATCACACGCTCAATCCAAATACACATTCAATTTCATCACATCAAATCAAGCTAGACATTCTATTTTCCTAATCGGTTCTTGTTCAATCAAGTTCAGAATCGATATTATCTCTTCGTTCAACTAATTCTAATTCAATTAAGTTCTAGATCGGTACCCGCTTCTTGATCCATCAAGTTCAATATCAGTATCTTCGCTCTTCATCAGTCCTAGTTCAATCAAGTTTGGAATCAGTATCGCTTTGATCAATTTGTTCAGTTTCATCGCTTAAAATCAAGCTGAATGTTTCACTCTTCATCTGTTCATGATCCATCAAGTTTAGAACTGATATCTCTTCGAAATCAACTATTCTTTGAATCAATGCACTACTCACACATTAATTCAAAGAGGGGCAAATGTAATACCCTAAAAAGGGTCAACTAAACCATGGGCCCCTAATCTTGACTACATCACCAAGGTCCTAACCAAAGGCAATTAAATCAATTTTGAGCACCTAATTAATTAATTCCTAAATCATCAATGTCACATGGCAAATTAATCTTTTCAATTAAATAAATCATCAAAATCTCTTTAATCAATTATCCTGTTTATTTAATTAAATATCCTAGCATATTTAATTAATAAATTAATTTTCCATTTAAATTTTAAAAAAGGAATTATTTTGAGATAATTTGAAAAAGAAATTTACAAAAGGAGAAAAATTGAATAAAAGGGAATAAATCAAAGAAAGCTTTCTTTAAGAAATGAAAATGGAATAAATCAGTTTTTCTGATTTTATCTCAATTTTAGCTCAATCTTATCTCCTTCAAATCTAAAGAAAGCATCCAATCACATCAAATCACCTGGATTTTGCTAATTCTGGGAGAATCTTGACTGCTCATCAACAATCAATCTCGACCGTCACTTTCTCTCTGGATTTTCTATAAATTCAGGCTCTCATCTCTCAATCAAAAAGGGCTAGAGATTTTATTATTTCCATGTTGGTTTTTCTCAGAGTCATTGATAATATTGCATCTCAGCTTATTGCATATTAGCTTAATCATATTAGCTTAATCATGTTAGCTTGATAGAATCATATAACTTGATAATTATTGCATGCATCTGACTTAATTTGCTTAATATTGCATTCATATAGTTTAAATTCCTCATCTTGGTGTAGTGTAGTCACTGCTATTGCTCAGATAAATTTGAGATAAAATCTATACTCTCATCTTTTAGGAGGCAATAGGTCGATTTGTTATGTTTTTTAAATTTATTAATTTTGATTAACTAACCATGCATGCAATGATTTATTGAGTGTTTATGTTTCAGATATATATTCTAAATTTCACACACACAGCTAGAGGGTGACATAGATGGCAGTAGCTTGGCAGTAGTGGCCATGGAGGTTCTAGCAATCTGCAAGCTGCTAGTAGCTACACACCACAACTATTGTCGGCTAGCACTTAGCACAACTCTTAGTGGTAGTGCTTAAAGTGCTTAGCATGGTGCTTTTACAGTGTTCATGTAGTACTTAAAAAGTGCTTTTAACGTTTTTTGAAAAATTTGCCTCAAATTGTATGCAGGGGGCAAATGGTGCCTGGCACCAAAATGAGGCAAATTATCAAAATTCATCTATGAGGCCTTTCAGATGCAATGACAAGGTCCTTTTGGACTAAAAATGCTTTGTTTGCAAGTTGTCTTCTAGATCTGAGCTACAAACCCCTGTTTTGTAACTATTGCAAATGATCTCCAAAAAAGATGAAACAAGAGCCAATCTTGACTTTTTGGAGCCTCCCAGACGTAATGAGATGGTAAAAAATACTCCTAGTCCTCCAAAACACTGCAATCATCTAGATCAAGAGAAGGACAAACAATCAATGACAAAGATTATTTGTTCTTCATAAACCCTTGTTGTACTCTAGATCGTACGCAACACAAGAGAAAAAATATAGAGTTTTAAAAGATCACTATAGAGATCTAACATTTCAAAAAAAGCTTTGATACCATGTTAAAATCTGAGAAAACATATTTAAACTAAAATCGAATTGAAAGTTTTAGAACAAAAAACTTGGAAATAAAATGCATAGAATAACAATACTAGAGAGCCTTGATGTGAATGCTCAATGACAGAATAACATCACGAGAAATATCTATATCTCCAATATCCAATATAAAAATACAAGATAGGTAGCATGTTTATATAGACTTGAGTGAGGGGTGGAGGAGAGACCACCATGATGGTCTAAACTAAGTAAATGCACCTCCTCATAGCATCACGACACCTCAATGCCTACTTGACTTAAGTAAACACACCTTATTAACCTAAGAAATCTTAATAAAATTGTAGGAAAAACCTAGAGCAAAAGGGAAAATAAAACCCAACTAGGAAATAAAAAACCTACACTAACAAGATTGAGAGTACCTTATTGGAGTAGTCAATTTAGGATTAGGCCATTTGAAGTTATTATTCTAGTTTTGGGCTTGTCTGAATTTATTCTTCTTTTCATTAGTCTTCTCAGATTCATCATGTTCCTCTTCTTCCTTCTTCTTAGCCATATCTTCAGGCTTATTTAGTTTAGAGCTTTTCCCCTTCCTAAAACTAGGACCATCATTATCCCTTTGTGGTTTTTTGACAATTGAGTATCTCATCAAAGATGTCAGTGCCACTTTTTAGTTTTAAGATTTTGTCTATCTACTTTTTTGCATTTTCAAATTCTCTTCTTAGAGTAACAATCTCTTCCTCAAGCTTAGTACATTCATCAGTATTTTTATGCATCTTGGAATCCAGACCAACAGTCTTTTTGACTCCAACTAGAACTTTAGGTTAATTATTTCATCTCCCACCATCTTGAGTTTGAATTCACATTATTTGCTTCCTTCAATCTGATATTTTAGTTTGACAATTGTCTTCTCTTCCTTATTGAATTTTATCTTATATTATATGCACTCTACCCTTGCAATATCCATAGCTTCGAGAGAAGACTAGAGTTATCCTTAAAGGTCTAATTCACAATCATTTAGATCAATATCCCAACCTTCTATTTCTATTTCCTCTAGATTTGATTTAGGATAAATTATATCATTAGGCACTCCCTAAATTCCCATGTTTTTTAGTGTAGGATCTGTATGGGAATCCGACATCACTTAGAGATCTGGCAAAGGATAGTATACTGGCAAAGAATTTTATAATTGATATGTTTTTTAATGAGCCGACATGTATTATCATTTTGTATGTAAGTTGACTTATGGCATAAATATTTGTAAGGGTAAATAAATCAGTCTATTAGGTCATTTAAGATATATCATTGGAGATTAGATATGACATGTGAAGTTTATGTATGCAAGATCATTTGTATGCGAAAGCAATATTCTGTAATGATCTATAGATGATTTCTAAGGTGTATGTTATTCTGGAAAGGGTTTAGGGTTTAATAAAAGAAAGAGTCAGAGCCTTAACTAGAACTCAATCAAGCATAGCGAATGCATTATATGAGTTAAGTTTTTTTGTTTTGTATCAGAAAGTGATTGTAGTCAGTGAGACTCTTTGTGATGAGCAGTCTGCTCTAGGCAGTGTGCCTTCCTACATGTGCAGGCCCCTATTATATGTAATATCTCTTCATATAGCCAGTGAACTAATATTGTGGGTCACAAATCCCACTGTTTTTTTTCCTCATTGAGGTTTTCCACGTATAAACTCTTTGTGTTATGGTGTTCATTTATGTGCTTGCATTATTTGTTTCAGTTACATGTATTTATGTTTACCGGTTGATGAATGAATATTTTGAGAAGGCTAAAATCTTACATTCCAATAGAACACTGATTCACCCCCCCACCCCCTCTCATTGTTCTTGGATTCCAACATATCAGAGCCTTGTGCCTCAGAGGAAGCCTAACAGTTTGAGGGAAATCCTAAATCCAGAATCCATGGAGATGTGTTTGAGACAGCAGCTTGAAGTTGCTCTTGAAGATTTTGAAGCTGAAAAGGTTAAGAACATAAAGCTAGAAGATGAACTTAGATCTATGATGTAGAGGATGGAGGATCTGGTTGCAATCTTGCAAACTAAAGTATAATATGGACCCAAACCCCAACACTCCTATGGTGTTTCAAATGCTCAAAGTGCCTCAATAGGCTCAAAACTTGTCTTCACCTTAATCAGGTGTTTCCTCCACCTCCACACACATCAAATAAATTCAACTAACATGTCTCTAAGGTTTTCAAACCCTCAACTCATCAACTGATACAAAAAACCAAATATGGCCCTTCACTAGGCCTAGTCTCCTAGTAGCCCTGCCTGGACTGTTTTATGCCCTTTTCATGAAATTTTCCCAAAACACCAAAAAAAAATTTGACTGTTTTAGATACCCATTATCAACCCCTATCAACACCCAAAGTTGTACCTATTCTTGTTTTGGACCAACTCCTTCAAAAAACTATTGTCCTCATTCACCGTGAGGGCTAATTAGGCCTGTTTTGTTAAGGAAGTACCCTTCAAACTCATCCTCAGGTCTAACCCTTCTGTAAAGTCTCTAATTGTGATGCCAAACCAAGTATTTTCAAGGTATTAAGGTTCAGTTGCATTCCTAAATACCCAAACTCCAAAACCCTCATTAAATCACCCACAAACCTAGGGCTTGCTCAAAATCAATTCAAAACTCACTTCCAGAACCAAAAAAAGGTTGATTCACTCAACATTTAACATGTATTTACTGATTCCATCATAAAAGTATGACCTCCTTAAGGCCAATCCTCTGCTGCTACACCTATGGCATCAAAACCATGTGTTTTCAGTCATCTATCTCGGTGTACACCTGCAAACTCCAACTTCTTGTCACCAAACTGTTAGGAACACATATAGCACATGTTAGGCATGAATCCATCCCATGATAATCAGAAAAAACATTCACAAGATGAATTTAAACATCCTTAAAACCTCTCAAAACCAATGAAAAAACTCACTGCCTTTTCTGGGACAATCAACACTAAAATGGAAATAATATTATTTCAGAACTTCATAATGTCTCCAAATTACAAGGATCAATCAAATAAAACCCACAGCGCATGGTAGACATGATTCCAAAGCAAATTAAAAACAAACAGTACTTAGAAAATGCAGGAAATAAATGTCTTTTATTGTTGTTCCAGAATTACAAACTGCCCAACAGACTTCTCCAGACTTCACCTTAGACTTCTCCCAGACTTCTTCACATACACTAATGCTTGCACAGACTTTATAGGCATATAGACAACCACCATAAATGATCCAAATCAGCTAGAAGGCACTAACAACACCTAAAAGCATGATTTGCACATTTACATACTAACTGTTGTAATTCAAATATTTGAATTTACAACTTATTAATTTTGTAACCTATGACACTTTTAATTTATCTAAATCATAATTTGACACTCCTAGAGATAATTAAACTAATCTACAACCTCATCAAACAAAACTTGTTCTCATGGACACTATTGGCCCTTATTACAATAATTTTATGCATAGGAGCATCATTCGGACACTTAAAGTCTTTACACAAACACATCATTTTTAGCATAAGAAACCATAATGGGCTTCAACACCTCCAAGTTGATCTTTCTTGATGTCATGATCCTTCCTTCACTCCTTGGTAACATGAAACAAGTTCTTACCTTCTGGGATGCTCTTGCATCAATCTGCAAAAGAATTCATTATGACTCTGCAAGAAAAAATATCAAGTGCTCAAGCCAAAAGGGAGGAACCATGGGAGCAATTGCAAGATCAAGATGATGAAGAAAAGGACACTCTAAAGAACCTATGTCAGAAGATGAGTCAAGAAAATGAAGTTATGAAGAATGAAACACTAGCCCTAACTATGAGGATGGAAAAAGAAATTAAAGACAAAAAGAAAAATGGAAGAAGACCTTGCTAGATCATTGAAGGACAGATCTAAAGAATGGATTAGGATAGCTCATGAAAATGATGTGTTGAAAAAAAAATTAGTGCAATTCCAAAACAATGAACAAGAACTTGAAAGACATATGACAATCCTAAGAGATGATCTGACTATTGAAAATGAGTATAAGGACAAATTCAAGGCTAGTTCGGCACAACTTAATGAATTATTGGAGAGTCAAAGGAAGAATAAAGACTTGAGAGGACTTGGATTTGAAAAATGTCAGAGCTCTAGTACTACAAATAAAGATCAAATATCTAATAAGGAGAATGATGAGAACAACTGAAACCAGAAGACATTGGTAAGGAAATTTAGTGCTCACAAATTTAATAGTAGATGCTTTGTTTGTAATAAATTTGGTCACATGGCTAGACAATATAGAAGTAGAGAAAATCAGAATTATAACTTTGTCCCCGATCAATGTTCCAAATGCAATAAGTATGGTCATAAGACAGAAGATTACAAAATGAATGTAAAATGTCATGCATGTGGAAAGTTTGGACACATGGCTAATCAGTGCAATTGAAGCAATTATTCTAGATATAGCAAAGCAATTCAAATGAACAATGTTACATGCTATGCATGCAACAAGATTGGACACATAGCTAAGTTTTGTAGAAGCAACAATCTAGCGGTTAGCAATGATGGATCAAATGATAAAGGAAAGCAAAAGATCAATGAGATCTGGCATGATCATACCAAGAGATGGGTCAAAAAGTCATATGATCAATCGGGAGGTGAAACTACTCCGATTAATTAACCGACAGAGAAGAATGTTTTGGCATAGGTAGGAAGTTCATCCAGCAACTAAGGAAAATGCCTTAGGGGTAGAAAATTTCATGCAAATATTGCATATTCCCTAGGAAAGAGATCAGGATGGAAGTTCCAGACTTCTGAGAAGTTTATCCGACATATATATGTTGAATCGAGATCCGGTATGTCTCACCGGAAGGCATTTATGTCGATGGTGAATTAGGTTTTTTCGAAGGATAAAAGGAAGGTTTCAAAAGACATTCAGACTATTATTGGTGCATCATCAACCAAAGAAGCCAAGAAGAGGAAACAACCTAAAGCTCTCCTTGCAACAATTACTTCAGACACTGAGACTAAGGATGAAGATCCTCTATCTTTCAAAAGGGTGTAGGTAAAGAAGGTAGAAGAACCAAAGGAGAAAGATGAGAAGACAAGGAATAAGCTGACAAGAAAGGTAACCTTTAAGATACCATCAAGTCGGCCAGCTGAAAGGAAGCCTACTTAGAAGAAAAGGCTAGTGAAAGTAACTATTGCATCATCCAGCAAGAAGAAGAAGAAGGAAGACATACACGAAGCTATTGAAACTAGTAATGTAACCATCATTCCACCTATGTCTTGTGTTGAGTTAATAGATGAGATAACAAATGATGGTATGTTGAAAAACATTCCACATTATTATGAAAATTTGGATGACAATGAACAAAAAGAAATCGAGGAAGCTATTTTGTTATACTTGGACATATATAAGAAGATTTTATTAGAGATTACAAAGCAAATACTAGCACAATTGTATAACAATCTAAATGCTAGAAGATTATTTGCTATGGAGGAAGACCAACACATAAAGATTCAAGCATTATTAAAAAATTGTGGTTCAATTAACCCAGAGGAGATGGATAGATGCCTTGAAACTGCAAATAGAACAATTTTTAGAAGCAGGCATAGGACAATTAGCCTTATGGTTGGTAGAGTCAAAGAAATAATTAGTGAAACCAATGAGGTATGGGTTAAATTATTTATTGACAACCCTGATTTCTTTACATCACCAGAAGCTAATCCTAAGTCTGACACTTCAGACATCCCGATTGATAGTAAAGGCAAATGTGTAGTGGATAACCCATCCACAATTTTAAAAGATGCCAAGTAATTGAATGCAGAATCTCTAACAGAAGCAAATATGCAGAATAAAGAGGAGATATAGGCATAGAAGGCTAGTGTACATATTCAATAGGTTATAGATGTTTAGGATAATAGTCCTCTAGATTAGAATGAATAGGTTATGGATATAGCAAATGTGGAATTGATAGTAACAGATGATTCACCAAGTGGCAAAGCCACCAGTGCAAAAGAAGATGATATAGGTGAAAAAAAAATAGAAGAGAAAGATGAAGAGAAAAATCAGGAAGGAGAGAAGGAAAAGGAAGTTCAACCTGAGATATGTATTCCTGCACAATCATCAGAGAAAAAGGGAGAGGAATCTAGTAGAGAACCAATAGTGAGGACTACATTGTTGGCAATTACCACTGCTAATGCTGAGCAGAAGAGCATACTAGAGATGAGTTCAACTGAACTCATGATGATTGCAGCTCATAAAATGATCAAGGAAGGGATTGAGGAGAAGCAAATAATTGATCATTCCATTCCAATCTTGCACCAATTAGTCCCAGAATGCCAAATGAATAAGGGAGCAAGCCCATCTAGCAAGCTCAAGATGCTAATTGAGCATATTTTTAAGGAATTTCAATCACTGAAGCAGATCTCTAATCGACATGCTCTGGACCATTTTTCTCAGGCCAAGAGGGCCACTTTTATTCAGTTGATTGAATCAGATAAGGCACATATAGCAAAAATATTGAAAATGATAGATAATTCTTTGAGGTAATGTACAAATATTTACTGAGTATGTTGCAATTCAATTTACTCACAATGGGTATAGACAAAAGCTTTAAAGATGTTCAAAATACAATTGCAGGCATTGTAAATAACTTTGATGGAGTATATTTTTAACCACATCTGTAGATAGTCAAATTTTGTTATTAGAAGTCCAGATTTCAGCTCCTGAAAGAGACAGAGATAAAATCATATGGAAATCTAAGGAGGTCAAAGGGTTAGTGAGTCCCAGGTTGGACACACTATATGTACATAAGAAGGAGTGTATAGAGATTTTGGGAAAGCCCACACTACCAAAACTCAAGGAGTAAGAATCTCATGCATATGCCCTAAATGGACTTGCATCAATATTAGGGACACTAAAATCTAGTTGGGATACATACTTGGAGTTTTTGAAGAATGCTTACCCGGAGATCTTCAAGCTCATCCAACTCCAGTAAGTTTTTTTGGGAAACATTCCCCTGTACAAAATTTCATTGATTTATTCATTATTTGTACTGTGTATGTGAAAAATAGAAGGTGAAATATGTATGGATTAGATTTTTGATGGCATATATAGCTTAGGGGGAGAAGTATCACATTCTAGGATCAGCAAGGCAGATAAAAACCATTTTTCACATGAGTGTTACCATCAATGCCAAAGGTGGAGATTGTTGGAAATTGACACTCATTCGGTTTCTTATGTTGTCATTGATGGCAACATTGTTAAAATATTTTGGTTCATCAGGACTGATAGACACTTCATTAGCATAAAGGATTTTAAAGGTAACTGACAATCTTGGTACCAGTATGGGAAGCCAACATCACTTGGAGATCCGACAAAGGATAGTATACCGACAAAGCATTTTATAATTCATATGTTTTGTAATGAGCTGACATGTATTATAATTTTGTATGTAATCTAACATATGACATAAATATTTGTAAGGGTATATAAGTTAGTCTATTAGGTCATTTAAGATATATCATTGGAGATTAGATCTAACATGCGAATTTTATGTAGGCAAGATCATTTGTATGCCAAAGCAATATTTTGTAATGATCTGTAGATGATTTCTAAGGTGTATGTTATTCCGGAATGGGTTTAGGGTTTAAGAACCAAGACAGTCAAAGCCTTAGTCAGAACTCAATTAGGCATAGCAGATGCATTATATGAGTTCAGTTTTGTTGTTTTGTATTAGAAAGTGATTGTATTCAGTGAGACTCTTTGTGATGAGCAGTGCGCTTTAGGTAGTGTGCCTTCCTCCATGTGCATGCCCCTATTATATGTAATCTCTCTTCATATGGCCAGTGAACTGATATTATGGGTCATAGATCCCACCGTGGTTTTTCCTCATTCAGGTTTTCCACATATAAACTCTTTGTGTTATGGTGTTTGTTTATGTGCTTGCATTATTTGTTTCAGTTACATGTATTTATGTTTATCGATTGATGAATGAATACTTTGAGAAGGCTAAAATCTTACATTCCGGTAGAACACTGATTCACCCCCCCTCTCAGTGTTCTTGGATTCCAATAGGATCTTTCCTAGTTGTTGCATTCAGTTTTATAAAGGGATTAGCCTCCTTTAGATGATAAAAATTGCTTCTCATCATAGGTCCTTTTGTTGCCAATCTTTTAGAGCTAGCTTTCTTGATTTTACAACCTTTGTCATAAAATGTAAGATGCTATCCTTTTCTACACATTTAACATAGAGGGCATTTTCTATCTTGTGCCTTCCATCAATAATTATTCCACCTATTTCACAAATTTGTGTTTACTCTTCAACTCCAAACTTGACAATCCTCCATTCCACTTATTAAGACTCGTGAACTTTCTCCTGTCACCAATCTTATGACTGAAACAACCACTATCAACTACCCAAGCATTTGGTTCCTCTTTAACATGGAAGATAACCCATAAAAGCATTGATTTTACATTGTTTTTGTCAGTTTGCGAAGTACCGAACTTATTAAATTTTTTAACATCATCTTTTTTGTCATCTACTTTCAATGCCATGAAGAGTGTCTCATCATTTAAATCATCATGATCAGGTTCCTCATCTTCTAAATAATAGTTATCCTCCTTGGAATAAATAAATTTATTGAACTTCTCTCTTTGATTGTTATGAACTAGTTCTCTAAAGGTACATTTAGATGCAGAATGACCAATTTTTCCACAATTAAGATATTTGAAAGGTAACTTAGCTTTGTACTTGTTGGCTCCTTTCTTCAATCTTCTTATAAATTTTTCTTCTATGCCATAAAATTAATCAAGCTAATTAGTAGCTTCGTCTTCTTCCTTTTTACTAACTTTGAATGCAACTTCTCCTTTAGGAGCATCTTTACCAAACTTTGTTATCTCAAAAGTAGTCAAAGTACCATATAGTTGATCCATTTAATATGTATCCAAGTCCTTACTTTTGTAGTGCCCCTCCCTAATTTACCTTTTATGAAAGGATGTGATAAATACTTATGGGTGTGTTCATGTTCTTGATGCCTCTTGTTTCATTCTTTATACTGACATTCTCTTTGACATTAATGGATTCATTATGATTACTATGATGATGTTGACTCTATGCTCTATTTTAATTATTGAAGATAGGTTTATGATTAGCTTCATGATTATTTTACTATGTAGGAGATGAGGTTCATGATTATTTCTCAAGTTGATTTATCTTGTGCTAGAAATTTCATATTGACAGATGATATGTTATGGTTTTATGTGGATGATGGTATCATGTTATGTGCTAACCCTACTTCATGGTCATATTAGATATGTTGAGGTTATTGATGATGTTATGGTTGTCATGCTTTTATTACTACTGTGGACATGAAAGGGATGATTTTATACCATTCATTTATGAGCAAGGTGTGATGTCGCAACTTTCTTTCACCTGTTTGATTATTTATGATATATGCAAATGTATATGTTGTTGTATAGACGTGTAGTGTTTCACAGGATGTAGGTACTAGACATCGATTCCACCTGGCATCACATGTCTGAGTGTGTCTCTAATCCCAATGGAAATTTGATCAAAGATGGAATAAAGTTTTATCACACTCTAGGCTTAGTTAGTGTCTTGTTATTTTTAGTGTTTAAGCCTTAATTGTCTTGTTAGGTCGTTTTTATGGTCCTGGTTGGATTGTTGATTTATGATTGAGGTGATAGTATATATTGCTATGCATAACCTTGTGTGTGAGTAATTGGTTATTCATTTGGAAGATTGCAAGTCCTATATTATTATGGTATTAATATTATTTCATGGATTATTATATTTGGCATTTATAATTATGCATGAAAGATTATTTACTTATTATATTTTATATGTATGTGGGAGATATTAATGGTATTAAGATTAAATTATATTATTTGAGCATTTGTCATTATATATATGAATTTGATTATTTATTTTGTTGGTTATTTGGAGTTGAGGAAATTAATTAATTAATTATTATATATAGCTCATTGGTGCAAATTATTAAATGTCGGTAGGTATGAATAAATTAAATATATATTTATTTATTGGGAGCTTATAATTAATTGATGATTATTTGATGGAATTATATTGGTTAAGTATTTATGCTTATTTGTGCATTTATTTATTTATAATTTTATTTATTTATTGTTTTGATTATTTAAATAATTTTCTTTATTGTTTACTTATTTATTTGATTGATTGATTTATTGTTGTTTTTTTATTTATTGTTCATCTATTAATTTATTTATTTATTGCTTATTCTTTGTTAGTTTATTTATTTACTTACCCCTTGTTATGATTGGCCTTTTGGGAGTTGTGTCTGTGAAATAATATTATTTAATTGTTTATCTATTTGTTTAGTTATTTATATTACTTACTTCATTTTACTATTAGTCTTTGAGAATTGTAATGGAGAGTATTATTTATTTTAATTATCTTTTGTCGATTATTGTGCAAGGGTTGGTAATTAAAATATTATTTTATAATATTTTATCTCAATTTTTGCAAATGGTTCATAAAGTTCATTATAGTTTTCATTATTTAACTTGGTGGGTTAAGGTATGATTTTTGGAGTTAATTTTAAATATAGAGCTCAGATTTTGCTATGAGGCTCTTTTTGGTTGGAGATTTTTTTTTGGGATTTCTAGATTATGGTCTTGAAATGGATTTCCTGTGAATGAGTGAGGATTGAAGTTTAGTTTTTGTGTCAAGGATTTTGGTTGTGATTGTGTTGGAAGGATTGGTTGGTTGTGGATTCTTTATCTTGGTTGTGCTTTCTCTTCTACAAATTTACTTTGTCTATTTCTTCATTTACCAAGTCGATGGTTCTAGACTTATTTATGCATTTTTGTTTCAAGAAAAGATTGTTTGTTGTATGTTTGGGATAATATTCTTATATTCCAGAATTTTATGGTTCTCTGCTTTATATCTATTGATGGATCAAGGATGTGATTTCTATTCCCATGAAGGGACTTGTTTTAGAGGGATCATGACTCTGTGATTATCTTTCTTGCATCTATTTTTTGGCTGGGATGATCTATAACCTCTTTTCCTAAGGTTGCTTTGTGTTGGATTCTTGTGAAGTTCTACCTTTGGAATTTTCATGTCTTAATTTAGTTTACTGATATTGTTGAGTTTTAGATTCTTTTATGTTGGGTTGGTTTTTTATTAGCATTTGTGAATTATACCATTAACTAAATTGTCGTTATTCATCTATATTAGTCATAAGTATTACTTTTTATTTATACTCGGAGCTAGATTTTTGTATCTTACAATTTTTTGAGTTAGTCATAAATTCTACTTGTGTATAAGATATTTATATTCCTTGTTCTGTATGTGCTATTTTATTTGTCAAATACACTAGTCTACTAGACATATGCACCAAACTATTCTATGTAATTGCTAAATTGTTCTATGTATGTGCTATCCTAGTGAACAAATGCGTCATTTTGGGATTCATATGCACTATTCTAAATCTAATATGCACATTTGTTAAGGGTGCATGCACTAAATTATGTTTTAAATGCATTATTCTAAATAATATATGTGCTAGAGAAATCTATGAAAGCACCAAAATATTGTGTAAATGTGCTAGTTAATTTTGTAAAGGAATCGTTATGTTGTCTCTGATCTTTTTCGGTTGATTTTTTGAGTTTGTTTCGCACCAGAGACTTGATTTCAAATTTTCTATGCTTTCTTGTGACATTTTCCAACTTTTGATTCATTTGGTTTTGAGGATTAGATATTTGTTGCATTATGGCTTAGACAAAGACTTCTAGGAGATCCCTTGAAGTGGGTGTCGCGGTCTTGAGAAGGACTATTGGATCCTTGTAGTGATTTGTTGAAATCATAATTTGAGAGTTTTCATTCCAATGTTGGATTATTATATGTGTCTATTAGAATATTGATTTATGGGTTCAATTATGTTTATGAACCAGTTTTGGATATGGAATCTTTGGTTGGATATAAATATATATCATGTGATTCTTTTGGAGATTCTTCTATGTATGTTTGTGTATACACCCTAGGTATAGGAACATGATAGGGGGAGTGGCTTCCAAGTGGGTGTTGGGGTCATGAGAGATAGATCACTAAGAAATACCTTGTGATGGGTGTCGACTCTAGACCACTAGGAAATATCATTGGAAGTTGTTTTGTAAGAAAGTGATCATCTTAAATAAATTAATATATATTGCTTAGGTATTAGGTTTCACATTAATAAGATAATAA
Source organism: Cryptomeria japonica (assembly GCF_030272615.1). Classification (NCBI taxonomy): domain Eukaryota; kingdom Viridiplantae; phylum Streptophyta; class Pinopsida; order Cupressales; family Cupressaceae; genus Cryptomeria; species Cryptomeria japonica. Next base: position 94,685,781 of record NC_081408.1, read on the forward strand.
ATGATTTGTGGTGCCCCACTCATGACCTAGAGTGCTAGTACAGACTCAAGATGAGATTTGGGAAGGCCTTGGAGAGGGAACTGAACTCCCTAATTCACTCAAAGGTTGAGATAGTTCCACATGGGTATCATGGGTGTCGGGGCAAAAGGCTCTGAACGATTCCCTTTTTTGTGATAGCATGCAATGAGACTCTTCCTCATATGTGTCCTAATACCTTAGACATTGTTTGATGGTAGCCTCTAGTGGTTTTGTGGTTTATGGTTAATCCTTGGTGTGCATTATGTTTATGTCTTATGATGTTGATTCTTATTGCAAGTTAGTCTATTGTTCTATGTTCCTTGGATTGTAGTTGTTAGCCAAGGTTTAGAGTGTGCATGGGACCTTATGTCATTCTTCAGAGCATGGGGGGTGGACCTTTCTGGTTCCACATGGTCAGGTGGTATGATGCCTTCTTCCATTGGGACATTCTTTGTTCATTACTTGTGTGCATGGATGCAGATTATTTACCTCTTTAGCTTGTTCTTAGATTATTGGAGTAGTTATCATGTAATCTTTGTGATTGGAAGACTTCATTGTAATCATGTACCTTAGATAATTATATTTGTAGCTAGAGATTATGATTCATCTGTTGGCATTTTTTATGATTATGTTGTGATTGTCATTGATGGACACACACATGCTATGAGATCACTTTTTGTATGTATGAGTTATGGTCAACCGGTATTTGTTTCAAACCAGTATTATGTTATAATCCTTAGACTATAGGTATCTTGTAGAAAGTGTTTACCAATCACAAGCGGCATGAGGACCTCAAGCGGTTCGAGGATCTCAAGCGAAACAGAGCAAAGGAACTAGAAGTGGCAGTTATCATTTTCCTAGTCTTCATTTTTGTAAACCAGTTATCTGTCTAATCTGTTAAACCGGTATTACTCTAAGTTACCAACCAGTAATCAGTAAAGTTGTATAAATCGGTAATACTCTATGATGAGTTACCAATCGATATATCTTCGTGATGAGTTACCATCCACCAACACTTTGACGGTGATTTTATGTCGTGTTACTAAATGTGTCTAGATACAATGAACCTAGGAACTTGCAATGTAATCCTATTGGACTGACATGAAATCAGATTTCTTTTAAGGACATCATGTCTAGGGTTTTAGTATATGTGTGTAGCTGTTAGGGTTTGTGTTGGTTGATGAATTCCTGTATGTGCGATCTTAACAGAAAAGATCAAGTTTGTGCACTGTAACAGTGTGGATTTACTGTAGATTGAAGTAATGCTGAAATGCATTAGCAATGAGTTATCATGGATCTAACCAAGAAGACTATTCTATTTGCTACATCATTCTCTTGTTGATTACTCACATCTTTGACAAGTTAGAAACCCTTAATCGGGTAGGCCCAGAAAATCCTTTGCAAATCCTCTAACAAGGTGATTCACATCTGTGGATCTAAAATCCTCTCACAGGTAGTATTTAATCAGACTTATCTCCTAACAAAGATTGAGATTCCTAATAGGATCTGTTTTGGTAAAGAATATTGTATGACCTTAACCAGTCTGACCTTAACCGGTCTAGTTACTATTCTGCAGATAGTTACTTGTGAGTTTCATCTCACTATGGTTTTTCCCATTTGGGTTTCCACGTCAAAATCTCTTGTGTTATGGTGATTGTGCTTCTCTAGGTGAATGCCTTACTTGTTGTTTGGTTTGCATTTGTTTTAACCAGTTTGTTAGTTAAACTATTATACCAGTTTACCACTAGACTGATAAAGTGTTTGAGTATAGTAATTATTGGTATACTAATTCACCCCCCCCTTCCTAGTATTCATCAATTGGTATCAGAGCCAAAATTTCTATAAGTCTAAACACTCAGAAAGAGATATGGGGGAATACACTATGAGGGAACTTACTCATTGGCTCACTCAGACTGAGCAAGTCTATGATGAACATAAAGTCAAATATAAGGCCTCTCAAGAAAAAAGAAGAGAGCATGCTGAAAAACTGATGGAGCTAACTAAAAACAGTTATTCTGATGAAGCGGACATGGAAGCCCTAGTTCAAGAAGTTGAAAAACTGAATGAGTCCAATGCCAACTGATAGGGAGCTTGCTAGGAAACTGCTCACAAGGATAGTTTGCTCAAAAGGATCAATTTATTGACCAAAGAATTGTAGATTCCATTGTGTATTACTACTCAATCTGTCTAGTTGTTGTAATGCCAAATACTCCATGGTTTGCTTGCCTAACAAACTCCCTTTTTGGTGATGACTCTTGCCCATGCACAGATCTACACAAAATACTTAATCCTTCCAACTACACTTTCTCATGCTTGGCTCCTGGGGCCTTAAACCTTAGGTTTTAATGTGTACTAGGGGTCTTCCACATGGAAATGTAGGGCTAGTAAGGTATTGTTCACCTTTGAATGCTCATAATCTTGTTTTAGGTCTATAACCCTCAACTTGTTCAAATTCATTAACAAGGCTCAACTACCCCCAAATGAGGCTACAGATTGTCCAAGAGTCCCAAGTACACTTTTTGGACTATTTGGAATGTTTTCATTATGTTTCATAAGCCCCAAGTTTCATTTTTCCATCGAGTTCATGCATTCTACAAAAACTATCATTTTTTTGTGTGTTATGTAGCAGGGCTACTAGCCTGTGGAGGCCTAATTGGCCTTATTTTGCTTCTACAAGTCAATGATGGTCCTTCCAACAACAAATCTTGTTTGGAATGATGTTTTAGGAGTTTATGCTCAAGTATTTTTGAGGTTTAGCCCACTGTTAGTGCAGATTTAAGAGTGTCCACCTTTTGTGGCATAATTGGAGGGTTTGGTAGGGTTTGGAGCAAGTAATATTTGAAAGTCTCTCTCACTCCACTCTAAAAGCCTCCTCAATGGTATAGGACCTCTGCCAAATCCTAAATAACCTTCCCCTACTTTTTCCCTGCAAGGAAAATGTCAAACACTTGGCAAACAAGAAGGAAAACAGTGAATTGCCTCTGTCACTATCTTTTTACTGCCCTTTGCCAGTCAACTATTGTCATCACTTTAAACCTGCACAAAGAAGAATTTGTATAGAGAGAATACCTCAAAGAGGTCTAAGAAGTATTAGAGGAACTCCTATTACATTGCCTTCAAGATTCAAGGCTTGGATTATACTCTTCAAGCATTCCATGGGCATTTTGCCATATACAATTCATGAAAACGGTGAACTCACTGTTTGATTACAAGATGAGAAGGATTTAAGAAAGAACAAGATAAACTATTCCTCCAAGAAGTATACTCAATACCTTTAGCCAAATTTCCAAGCCCTTTTCACGTTCATTTTCTCACTCAAATTACTTTTGAGTGCAAACCTTGAGTTTCATTCAAGCTACTAGCCAAATGACAAACACTTGCCTAGTATTCACTCAATTGCATATTCCAAACCACTTTTTTGGCACAAAAATAAATATATGTACATTATATACACATGGATAAACTTGGAAGAATCCATTGGAGGGATCCTAGACCTAGATCAACCAAGTTGATACATTTTATAACTCCAAACCCCTGGCAGGGCAGCAGATACACAATTTATAAATATTTTTGTATAAACACCTTGCAAATGAAAAACCAATGAAACAATTACATGAGAAGCCTTATTACATCAACATCTCCACTTCCAAGAAGGTACAGTATGGATTTTTACAGCTACAGTACAGACTGCCCTTCAAAAGGAAAGAAAAACAAACATAAAAGCCAAAAACACTTGATTTCTATAAAGTTTCACTTGTAAGTACAATCACCAACCATTTCCAAGGAAAAGGGAGGCCTTATATAGTTTCTCAAGTTGTTTTTCATGCCCTTGTATGAACAAGAGGCTTCAATAACTACATTTTTCAAGAAAATGACAATTTTGACAACTTTCTTAAGCCAAATGACAACTTTTCTTGCTCACATAGGCATTTTTGACAACTTAGCCTTATCAACTTGCCTAAACAACTTATACATGCTTAGAAACACTAAAAAAACATGTTTCAATTCTCTTGAAGACATTAGGAGACCTTTTTGGCAATTTTTCACATTTTTGCCAAAAATTGTCAACTCAAAGCCTAAAAGGCAAAACTTGATCTCTAGAGCCCAAAATGAGATCAAAACCACTAAAAATGACCCAAAACAACCTAAAACAACAAAAACAACCTAACACAATACTTTACAAACATAAAAGCATTAAATACCCAAAAATGGGAGTTTTACTCAACTAGGTGCTCCTGCACCATACTCCCCCCAAAACAAAGAAGTCATGTGACTCCTTGAGGCAGAAAAGAAGAAGAAATGCCAACTTTTTGAAAGTCAGCTTCAAGTATCCAAGTGGCCTCTGAGGTAGGTTGATCCTTCCACTTGATGATATGCTCCATGTAGGTGTGATTCCTTGTCTTTTTGAGAATTTCGGAGTCTAGAACCTGTTCAGCTTAGGGAAAAGAAAGAGAAGGGAGAGATAAATCAAAAAGGGATTGAGAAACATCTAAAACTCTTTGGATATCCTTAGGTGGCTTCCCTTTGAAAACAATCAGATCTGCAACATTAAAAATGGGGGACAAAGAAACATTGGTAGGCAAATCAACTTTATAAGCATTAGACCCATACTTAGCCAAAATCTTGCAAGGGCCTATCCTCCTCATCTGAAGCTTGCTTGGAAATCCCTTTTGTAGCCTTGCCTTATTCAAATGAACCATCACATAATCACCTATGACAAACTAAATATCTCTCTTTCTAGCATCCACTCTTGCCTTGACTTTTTGAGAGGTGTCTTGGAGAGCTTGTCTCACTTGCTCATGAACCTCCTTCATGGAGTGAGCCATGTCATATGTTGTCCCACTCATGCTGAAAGTTAGTGATATCCCTCAACTCCATTATACCCCTTGGATGCATACCATAAACAATTTCAAATGGACTTTTACCTGTAGACCGGTAACACTATCATTGTAGACATATTCTGCTTGATGAATGAGTTGATCCCAACTTTGCCCATAGTCCTTTGTCAAACACCTAAGCATGTTTCCAAGAGACCTATTCACAAATTTGGTTTGGCCATCATTTTTTGGATGATAAGTTGAACCAAAAGAGAGATTAATACCCAATCTCTTCCACAATGTTTTCCAGAAATGACCAAGAAACTTAACATCCCTATCTGAAACAATGCTAGTAGGCAAACCATGAATTCTAACAACTTCTTTGAAAAAAAATAGGCAATATGACTTGCATCATGTGTTGTTTTGGAAGGAATGAAATGAGCCATCTTGTTGAATCTATCAACTACTACAAAGATGCTATCAAATCTTGCTTGAGTTCTAGGTAATCCTACTACAAAATCCATGCTAATGCAATCCCAAGGCCTATGTGGAATGGGAAGAGGCTGATATAAAACAGCATTAGAGGAGTTACCTTTTGCTTTTTGGCATACCAAGCACTTCTCAACATACCTCTTGATGTCTCTCTGCATCTCAGGCCAATAATAGAACCTTTGAACTAGCTCTAAGGTCTTATTGAGACCGAAATGTCCACTTAAGCACCCATTGTGCTTCTCTTGAATGAGGTTCTCTCTCATAGAACCCTGTAGAACACACAATTGTCCACCCCTGAATAACAAACCATCCTGTAAGGTGAAATCAGCATATACACCATGGAAGTTATTCTCAAAATATTTACAAACTTTATAAGCTTCAGGAAAATCATTATCAATAGGATACATGTCTTTGAAACTATCAATACCAATGCTTTGAACTTGTATCTCATGAATAGTTAACAACCTTCTACTCAAAGCATCTGCTACTTTATTCAAATGACCCTTCTTATGCTTAAGAGTAAAAGTGTAAGCTTGTAATTATTCTACCCATTTAACATGCCTATGATTCAGTTTATCCTGTGAGTTCAAGAAACCGAGTACCTGATTATCTGTGTATACAACAAACTCTTCAGGAAGAAGACAGTGTCTCCATTTCCTAAGTGCTTGTACTAATGCATAAAGTTCTAAATCATAGGATGAGTACTTTTTCTTTGCATCATTCAATATCTCACTAAAGAATGCAACTGGTCTATTTTCTTGACTTAAAATAGCTCCTACTGCAATATTACTAGCATCAGATTCAATAGTAAAAAGCTTATCAAAACTAGGTAAGATGAGCACTGGTTGAGTAGCTACTTTAGTTTTTAGTAATTCAAACCCCTTATTTTCTGCACTTTTCCATTGAAACTTTACCTTTACACTCCCTTTGATGGTGTCCAACATTGGAGCACAAATCTCACTGAATCCCTTGATGAATATCCTGTAAAACTGAGCCAAACTATGGAAGCTTCTGACATCACTGGCTATCTTAGGAGTTGGCCAACTGGTTATTGCTGCAACTTTTGAGTGATCCATTTTCTAATTGCCTCCTGATACAACAAAACCAAGATAGACCAATTCTTTCTTCATAAAATCACATTTCTCAAGATTAATGGTTAGCTGTTCATCAGATAATTGTTTCAAAAGATTAGCTAAATGTTGTAAGTGCTCTTCCTTAGTCTTGCTGAAAATAAGAATATCATCTAAATACACTACAACAAATTTGCGAGTGAAATCATGTAAAAATTCATTCATGAGCCTCATGAAAGTGTTGGGAGCATTAGAGAGTCCAAAAGGCATGACTAGCCACTCATAGAGTCCCTCATTTGTTTTGAAAGTTGTCTTCCACTCACCCCCCTCTTTGATTCTTATCTGATGGTAGCCACTCTTCAAATCAATCTTACCAAAATACTGTGCACCCCCCAAACAATCCATCAAATCCTCTATCCTGGGTATGGGAAATCTGTATGTGATGGTGATTTTGTTTATGGCCCTAGAATCTATACAAAGCCTCCATGTTCCACCCTCCTTAGGTGCCAGCACTGTAGGTACTGCACAAGGACTAATGGTTTTCCTAATCAGCCCTTGGTCTAGGAGTTCTTGTATTTATCTTGCTACCTCTTTGTTTTGGTCAAGGGTCATCTTGTAGGCTGTCTTATTGGGCAAAGAGGCTCCAGGAATGAAGTCAATTTGATGGCTAATGGCTCTAGGAGGTGGTAAGAATGCAGGTGTACCATCACTGATTATTTGTTTGAAGTTATCAAGGATTTGTTGCACCTCATATGGTATCTCAACTTTCTTTTCTACCTTTTCTTCCTTAGGCTTCACTATGAGTGCAAATCCTACTCCTTCACCCTCTTTTAGTGTTTTTATGAACTCTTTCTTATTCACTAACAAGATGTTAGGCACCTTATTGCTACTCTCTCCTTCTTCAATGAGGGATTGAATCTGATAGCTTACTCCATCTTTCTGAAAAGAATAGGAGTTTCTTTCCCCATCATGTTGTGCTTTTCAGTCAAACTGCCATGGTCTGCCCAATAGCAGGTGGCAAGCATCCATAGGAAGGATGTCACATAGGATCCTATCTACATATCACCTAATGTGGAAATCTAACCAGACTTGCTCATTTACCAACACATGTTGATATGGCTCCTTGTGTTGTATCCTAGGTAGTTTCAATTTGCTTACTGCTTCTTCTGATATGATGTTATCTGTGGATCCTAAATCTATGATCACCTTACACACCTTCCCCATGATTTTATACTTAATCCTGAACAATGCTCTTCTCTGTGAGGCCTCTGTACTATGTGGCTTCTTCATTAACACTCTCTTGATCATCAAACTCTCACCATCTTCTAAAGCTAGGTGGTTCAATGCTAAAGTTCTGGTACTACATCCATCTTCCTGAACATAATTTACCCTCTTTTCACCTCCATAGGATGAACTAGGCTTCTCTGGGCATCTATAGGCAGGGTGGCCTAACCTTTGGCAGTTGTAGCATTTCATGGTTGAGAAGTAAGACCCTCTCCCTAGTCCATTAGATCTTCCCCTACTCGGGTTGCTTGATCCCCTACCCCTATAGTTGGGTTTGCTCTGAGAATCCCCACTTTGCTCAATAAACTTAGACTCTCCCTGGGACCGTTGATCTATGTTTCTTCCCCCAAAACTGCCTCTGTGGCCTCTACCATCTCTTCCCCTACCTCTTCCTCTATTGTTTTGTTCTTGTTTTCTCCTACCTTTCTCTTCCACCTTAAGTGCCAATTGATAGCACTTGTGTATAGTTTGTGGGCACAACAAGCTCATCTCTCCCTGGATGTTCCATCTTAACCCATTCAAATACCTTGCCACTTTGATACTCTCATCCTCTACTACTCTGGATCTCATGCACAGTTTCTGAAACTCTTCAGTGTAGCTACTGACATCTAGGTCTTTTTGTCTCAAGTTTTGTCTTTTCTTGTGAAGTTGTATCTCATAGTCTTTAGGAAGGTAGGTCTCCTTGATCTTGGCTACCATTGCTTTCTAGGTGGCTAGTGGTTGCTTACCTACTTTCACCCTTTCCTCTTGGATGAACTTCCACCAAGTTAAGGCTGCCCCTCTCAGCCTTGATTTTGCCACCTTGACCTTTTGTGCTTCAGTCACTCCATCACACTCAAAATGGTTTTCTAACCCTTCAATCCATTCTATTAGAGCATCTAGATCCATCTTCCCACTAAAAAGAGCCACTCCTTCTAAGGTCTTACCACTCATAGCTCTCAAGGCTTTCAAGAATGGTTCTTTCTCAATGACAAGGTCAGGCATGGGGACTTCATCCTCTATTGCCATAATTTTACCCTGATCTCCAACCTTATCATGGATTTCTTTAGTTTTGACTTCTACTTCAACTAGTTTCATTGCTAGTTGATCTAATCTTTCTCTGAGTGCCCTATTTTCCTCTTCTTGGTCCTCAACCTTCTTAGCCAATTCTGCATTGGTCACCATGTGTGCCTAATGTTTCTTTCCCCTAAATCTTTTGTTGGCTCTGATACCACTATGATAGGGAGCTTGCTAGGAAAGTGCTCACAAGGCTAGTTTGCTCAAAAGGATCAATTTATTGACCAAAGACTTGTAGAGTCCATTGTCTATGACTACTCAATCTATCTAGTTGTTGTAATGCCAAATACTTCATGGTTTGCATGCCTAACAAACTCCCTTTTTGGTGATGACTCTTGCCCATGCACAGATCTACTCAAAATACTTAATCCTTCCAACTACACTTTCTCATGCTTGGCTCTTGGGGCCTTCAACCTTAGGTTTCAATGTGTACTAGGGGTCTTCCACATGGAAATGCAGGGGCAGTAAGGTATTGTTCACCTTTGAATGCTCATAATCTTGTTTTAGGTCTATAACCCTCAACTAACCCCATGTCATGCCCAAACTTTTGGGCAAAAACCCAACCAACAATTTTTTTATTTTTTTTTGAAACACTTAAATTAAATGCAACCTATGCTTAATTAGATGTGACAACTAATCGGGTTGTTCCAAACAGAATCTTAAATTATAAAAAAAAACATTTTTCTAACATGAACGATGAATAGAACGAATTTATCTAGAAGCCTTAGGTTTCTATAAAACTCCTAGACGACAAAGTTAGGATATTCCTAACATATCAAATGACGATAACTCCTATAATCAAATAGAACAAAATAATTTTTTATAAGGATGATAATAAATTCACATAGAATGTCCCCTTTATTATAGTTGCAATTTATAATTCTTAATTAGATCGACTTCTACCAAATAGGCATTAATATAATTACTTGATTCAATAATAATTATTTATCTCCTAACAAGTTTCCTCCATCCGTGATAATACATCCTTCCTTTATACTTGATTAAATCTTGCGTCTATAAATTTATTATTAATATGATTTTAACGTAATAATATTACTTAATCGAGCAATTGAAAATTGAAGTGTCAAACGTTAAAATGTTACTTGCTTTATTTAGTATAAGATTCCATCTAGGCTAAATGAGCTCGCAAGAACAAGGTCTTGGACTTATTTTTGAATATATATAATCCCACCACGATATCCTCTTCCAAAGAATTTATTCCATTTAATAAACAATTTTCAATAACCTTTTAATTACTTAGGAACTAAATTAATTAGTCCTAACACAAAGCTTATTAAAACCTATTATTCAATTTAACAATAATAAAAATGTGCCTAACAATCTCGACTAAATGGCCAAATAAACCCATAGTGGAAATTGCTCTAGAAAATTAAATCTGGAATTGCCTAAATTTGGGTGGACTAAAAATAAGCCCTTATGGTCAAAAGAATTTATAAAGTCATTTTAAATTTTAAAACATCATATTTAAATGTTCAAACAATATGATTGATTAAGTAAAATAATTAAACTAAGTTAGATGTATACATTCATATTCTTAACTATATATATATATATATATATATTTTAAACAAACATTATTATAAAGATACCCATGAAACTTAATTAAAAACATTATAAAATGCCCTTTCAAACCATTTTCTTTTATTCCTTTCATAATTTCAAAATATCCTAACCCAAGTCGAGTTAGGGTTTCATTTTTATTTTTTTTTGTAGGGAGGAGGCCGAAGGCATGGCGTACGGTTTTTCTTGTAGGTGGTGGCGGTGCCGAAGGAGGGGAGAGGAATCCATTGGGGGGAGGCTCCCCACAGGGACGACCGTAACCGTGTTGTGGGTCGTGTCCCACAAAGGCAGCCTTGGCCGCCGCTGTGAGGCGCGACCCGCAGCCCGGTTGCGTCATCGTTGTGGGGTGCCACCCACAGTGGGGGCTGAAGCCTCCCAACTATGGGTTGTGGCTGCCGCTGGGGGTCGCCGCCCACTATGTGGGTGGGGGGGGGTGCCCTGCAGGGGTTCCGCAGGGGCCGAGCCCTCTTTTTTTTTCTTCTTTGTTATTTAAATTTTTTTTTTTTAAATTATTTTATATTTCTTTTTTTATAAATATATATATATATATATAATTTATATATATATATATACCTTCAAAAGTATATTTATATATTTGATATTTTTAAATATACTTTTGATATTTTAGGGCATGATTTAATATGTAAATATATATATATTTTTTTGAAACCAACTTGGAGGATATTAACAAAATAATGACAGTAAAAAAAAATAGCAAGTTTATTTGTTTATTTTTGTTTTATTGGGATCATTTCTTGGATAACTTATAAACAGATTTAGTTAAACTTTTCATAATTAAAACAATGTATTTTCTCTTCTTTTTTTTTTTAAATACCATGTAGCTAAAATTAGAGATAGAATAATTAACCTTATATTTAGTTTTTGCAATTAAGTAAAATGACGGAATTAAATAAATTTAAGCAGCAACTGTATTAGACTAGAAATCATTGAAATGAATCTTAGAGATATGCATGTTAAATTAATTAAACCATGATATGTATTTGGAAATAAATAATTAGAACTAAATGCAAAATTTTCTTTTACTAACATGCAAGCTTTCTACTTTACTCATTTCCCATTTTTTTTCAGTATGCATAAGAAGATAAAATGAACCTTTACTTACAAAACTAACATACATACTACAAATATTATTTCATTAACTATACGGAACTTAATCCAAGATAAACATTTCATTTTTGCAACAAAATAATACTTAATAAAAATAATGCATTTCTTTAAAGTGTATTTAAAATACAATATATCTAACAATACAAATGGGTGAGATACCCAACTAATCTCTCATTTCTATAAAATGAGGACTTTAAATAAAAGAGATACATTTTCTCTCTCTCTTTTTTTTAGTAAATACAACATGTAGCTTTTTATTTACATTTCTCCAACATAAAAATATAACATCCCTTTTCTTAATCTTTTTCTGCAAACCAAGTAAAAACAACAACTCCTAGCTTGACTTTTTCTTTCCTTTCCAAGCAACCTGCAAGTAAATCATAAGGCTTGACCATGGAGTGCTCACCTCCCAGCCTAGGCTTACCAGAAGCCACCCCTGAGCTTGGAGAACCAAGCACTAGACAAGTTACACACATGCAAACACAACAAGCAAGGGAAAAACACATAACACTTTCCCAACCAAGGCTACACTTCATCACAAAATGTGATGATTTTACATGGGTGGTAGTGGACCAAATACCCTAAGGAGACTGCAAGAATAGTAGATCACCAAGCCACCTCATGGAAAACAAAGATATATCATAAGTTCATTAACCCCACATCCTTATGCCCCCCAAGGCATCCATGCCATACTTTCCCTCCTTATGACCCCCAAATGCATACACAAGGCTATGCAGCAAGGGTCACATATACACCCCTTGAGTTCGCTCTCATAATGAGAGCCTCTCACTCGAGGGCTCTCAAACTCCTACCACCCACAAGATCATCCTACTCTCCCAAGAGTAGAAGGCCTTGGTTACTCCCAAATCATAGGAAATGCATAAAAGAAATAACAGATAGGTCACATAATAATTTTCACAAAGGAAAATACAAGAAACCAACTTTTACATACAAGCAAACTTTCCAACATAAACATGCAACATGAAAGGGAGAAGATAAATCCAACCTTCAATCTGCCCAAAGGTTTGCTAGAGCTAGTTTGAGGATGAGCAGCCCAATTCCACCATTCTTCCTTCTACACTTAGCCAAAATTCTATCCCAAAACTATTCTTTTTTTCAAAATTGCATCATCTCCAAAAATGGAGAGTGGGTGATTACCCACAAAGTCTCTCATTCTTTCCTAAAAAGACCTCAGTGAGAGTTCTCACCGGTTTCTAAAACTGAAAGAGGAAAAAGTCAGAGAAAGTGGGAAAAAGGATCTCACATCAAAAGGAAGGTTATCTAACCTAGATGGCACCTTCTAATTTCCATTTTCGCTCACCTTAGGAAACCCACTTTTTGAGGTGACTAAATAGTCGCATGGGAGTGGACAAATGCCTAAAAATACTCCTAACCCATAGGTATACCTTATGGACTTTAGGAAACACCTTTAAACTACCCCTAGGAGTCCATTTGACACCTTATAAACCCATCTGAAGTTAATTTTCGGGTCAAACCTGTGTTGACCACTCCAACGACTCTCTACCCAAGGAAAATTTTAGAACACATTCAAATGTTTGAAAAAGCTATGGTTGAAACAACTCCCTCCAAGAGACAAGTCAAAAACTAAGACATAAACCAACACATGTGTCAAGTGACACAATCAAATACATTACAAAATTAAACATGAAATTTGTCTCTTGTTGGATTTACACAAATTAATAAATTAAATTTAACACACATGCAACATTTACTTTCACAAATAAAATACGATACGTACGGGGTGTTGTCTCTCCAAATAGACAACCCCTGGCTTTACGAACGTACATAGGTCTAGGTTTGGTTCTCCATAATGTTTCCATGGTCACATGGATAATTTTCCTACGCATATCAATTACACATTAGTAATTCCAAATAACCTCATATAATATTAAACACATGAATAAGAATACACATCAAACACTGTATACAATTTACATTTAAACAAATCGATATATCTTATATCCAAATAAATCCACATAAGCAATTATCATAATCCTCATAATTTTGATCCACACATAAGACATGCATCTTATTTCTATCATCATAGTAAAGTTCTGCAAATCCAATAATGACATACATAATCTCAATGTTATCCTATTCTAGAATCATATAAAGTTATGTATCCATTACACATCCAAATGTACACCTCAAGGTGAAATGATTCCGTAATTTGGTTCAATTACTTTTCTCACCAATCTATCCGTCTAACATAGCCCATCCTATTGAATTATAGCATTTATTAGTAAGGTCAACCATGGTCAACTGAGTTAACCAGAGCTTGATTGGGGAGGGGCTCTACATCCTCCTCCTGTAGAGATCAACATACTCTTGGAAGTTGCATGAGCAGAATACGAAATAGGGACATAACATTCCCCACAATTTCAATAGGTTACTCTAAATCTTATCTTGCCTACTAGAAAGTTGCATTACCAAAACCAACTTATTATTGTAATTAGCTTACTATCTTCATAAGGTTAAATTCTTACATTTCCCTTCAATCTTGGGTAGGTGTTTACAAAATTCTATCTTTCATCAACTTGCATTAAAGCACCACACATCTACTCCCATAATCAAGGTTACACATGATAGTTTACTTATTAATTTCTAGGAGTCATACTTATTAAGGGTTCGCATAAAACATGTTCATCCCACTGCAATTGTCATCCATGCTCGCCACTAAAGAGAATTGACACCACAGTTTATCCATAATGAATCTACTTATTTTACATCAAGGTGCCTCATAAGGGGGTTAATTACATATTTGGTAAACCACCCGAGGTGCATGATTTCTTCCAACATTCTTAGGCAACAAGGAATAATCCAGTTTAAGTTCTTTGAATCTACCCATAAGTAGGGAAATTTTCTACTCCTAGGGCCCACAATGCTTGGTATTTCTAGGCACCAAGGTTTTAGTTTCATAGGTACATTATTCGCAAAACCCAGACATTAAGGTACATAACCATCCCATTCTAAGGGAGTGACAAAAATTAATAATACTTATTTCTTTTTTTATCTCATCCACACAATCATCTCCATACACATGCCAAATTTACCAGTCTGCAATTATCATCATTTTCGCAATTCATTAGGTCTAGATCACACACACACACACACACACACACACACACACACACACACACCCACATTTATTTATTTATTTTTATTTTTTTGTTATAAATTTCCTCTCTTAGGTTACTCGCAAATAATTTTATTTAGGAGAATATTCCTTTCTTTACCTTATTTCAAAATAACATTCTTTGTTTATTCTGTGTGCCTAATTTCACTCCTTGCAATATTCTCCCTTGACACACTATTAGTGGTTCAACGAACATGATAGACATTGCACAAATCACATCACTAGGGCTAGCTATATTAATGTCAAAATGACCACTTGACACTTTGAAAGATTAAAATAAAAATTACTTTTACCATGTCCAATCAAAGAAGAAAAGTGTCGGCAATTGAAAGATATTAAAATTAACAACATGGCAAGTGCCATAGCTCCAATAAAAGAAAAATAAATTTAGTGGTCCTTTCATCATAAAAATAAATAAATAAAAGAAATTACTAGCCCCTAGGTTGCAAAATACTATTCAAAGAAAGTCAAAAATATTGTCAAATCAAACTCAAAACAAGATGACCACTCTAGCCATGCTATAGGGAGTAACCGCAGCACATCACCCAAGATCACACGCCCTGAGTGTGTTAGGAAGTGATTATCAGACTCTCGAGATTCTTAGATTATTTATATTCCTTTATTATTTATGAAATATCTTATACACATGAGATTGCAATCGTTTTATAGATCATGTTCCATTTTAACCTTCACGTGATTGCTATCGCAAGCCACACTTTCTAACATAATCCGTTATCTATTTAGGGTTATTAACATCCATAATTATATCTGACAGGTGATTGCACTAACTCTACCTTTCTTCGTCCATTCTTCTAGGACTTCCATTAATTTTCTTGATATGCTAAACCTTGGTTCAATATTACATGGTAACTCATGCATCGACACTTTCATGTCTTACTCACATGTGGTGGATAGTTCGGCACAAAATTGTCACTGGTATACTTAGAAACACTTAGGATTTGAAAAAAATATGTAACCATTTAATTCTACTAGGGACATCATTTGTTTTCTTAGCACCTTTGCTAGCTCCTTGAATTTTCACCTCTAATCATCCCTTCATTCTCCTCAATAAGGAGCATGATGCCAAATTACTAAGGCTTATGGTTAAGAACCATTTGGGGTGGACTAATTGTCAAGTAAAATCAACAACGCTTGACAACTAATTCCTTCCCACACATTTCATGACATACTTCAAACAACATGGAGAGTTGACTTATTCCCTTCTACTCCCCTTATGCAACTTATGATATCAAGGGGGTGTGCACTCTAGAAGTGGCCAACACTCACCCTATTAATTAAAATTTGGTAAAAAGAAGTTATCTATTTCCATATTTCTTATTTATATTTACTTACTAGCCAATTTCGGCATATCACAACTTACAATTTCCTTCAAACCATGTAAACCACCTTATCATCATAATATCTTGTTACCCAATTATGGTATAACATAAGGATGTCCAATAATTACCAATGTCTTAAGACTCCCATAACTTCCAAGTTCTCCCTTGGCTAACCACATAATTCGGCTCCTTATCCATGTTCTCATAAAATATCTTATACTACCAACTAATCATCATTAAAACCTTCATATTATAACACTGCTATACTATAAGCCATTTCCATCTGCATGTTGTTTCATCCATACTTAATGTTTCTGCATACCTTCTCACTTGAGTGCCATAAATTTACAAACCTACTTCGGTTGTGTCACATAGTTAAATTGTGTTACATATTGTCTTGTAACTAGCCACTAGCCATGATTGGGTTGCATTTTTCTCCTTAGGTTCGGAATGAATATTAATTACTCATTCCTAGAGTATAAGATCCTAATACTTTTACACTCCTTGCACTTCAATAGGGACTTTTGTACGATTCCCAAATTGTCCCTACTCTCTTTGCCATCAATTTCTCCAAGTTTGTCTTCCCATAAGGGAGCTACTTGTGGCTTTACTTTGCTTGCTTCCCCAATTATAAAACTATGGATGAACTTAGGGTTTATTGCAATTACGTGCTTTAACCCAAGAAGTTCATGTACCCTTTCTCCTTAGTTAATTCTATAATATTGCTAGGGTCCATTTATCAAGGAGATTGTCATTCCTCATTTTAGTCCTTATCTTTACGGTTATACCACTCTAGCTTCTCTGCATTGCTACAAGGATTGTCTAACGAATGCTCTTAATAAGCAACCTAGCCTGATCACATGCTTAAGGAACCTATTCATTATGATAGGTTAATGCTTCTTTCTAATATTCGCAAGAGTACCTCTTAACTCTTCTTCAATGTTGTCTCAAATGGCGGTCGCGGTCCTCAAACCACCAAATTTTTTGCATAGCTTAAAAAAAGTTAACTTTAGTTGTCGCTATCTCAATTATCTTGTTTATTGCACCTTCATCCTATGTCTAACTAGCTTGCTTGACTTGCCAAGTCAAGAACATACCTTGATGGATGGTATTCTCTTAGTTACCATCAAAGGTATTTTATTGTAGAATTAACTCCTCATACTTGATTTGATTAGGGCAATAATTGCATTTGGGTTCCAATTGAATGGTAACCTTATAAGTACTAATGCTCTAAATTTCGTTTATTAAATACCGAGGATATTTATAATTTTAAAATGTTTCTAGCCTTCAAGGTCTTATTATGCCATAAACATTATGACTAATTAGCTTCAAATTCCAGGGCTTTTGTGACCCTTGGAACCCCTTGAATTGATATATGTTGATCCATTGATTTAGAAGAATTTTTCACTTAGGTTTCACTTTGTTATTTTGCAAGTTTCCACCTAGGTGTTATACTTCGAAGCCATAGTTTAGTTCAACTAAGTTATGAATGTAGCCCATGTTCACCAGTGTATGAACCTAGGGCTCTGATACCAAAATGTCATGCCCAAACTTTTGGGCAAAAACCCAAACAACAATTATTTTTTTCTGAAACACTTAAATTAAATGCAACCTATGCTTAATTAGATGTGACAACTAATCAGATTGTTCCAAGTGGAATCTTAAATTATAAAAAAAATATTTTTCTAACGTGAACGATGAATAGAACAAATTTATCTAGAAGCCTTAGGTTTCTATAAAACTCCTAGACGACAAAGTTAGGATATTCCTAACATATCAAATGACGATAACTCCTATAATCAAACGGAACAAAAATGATTTTTATAAGGATGATAATGAATTCACATCGAATGTCCCCTTTATTACAGTTGCGATTTATAATTCTTAATTAGATCGACTTCTACCAAATAGGCATTAATATAATTACTTGATTCAATAATAATTATTTATATCCTAACAAGTTTCCTCTATCCGTGATAATACATCCTTCCTTTATACTTAATTAAATCTTGCGTCTATAAATTTATTATTAATATGATTTTAACGTAATAATATTACTTAATCGAGCAATTGAAAATTGAAGTGTCAAACGTTAAAATGTTACTTGCTTTATAAATGGTCAAAAGAATTTATAAAGTTATTTTAAATTTCCTAAAAGATTAAACCCCAAGTAATTTTAAATTTTAAAACATCGTATTTAAATGTTCAAACAATATGAATGATTAAATAAAATAATTAAACTAAGTCAGATGTATACATTCATATTCTTAACTATATATATTTATATTCTTTAAACAAACATTATTATAAAGATAACCATGAAACCTAATTAAAAATATTATCAAATGCCCTTTCAAACCATTTTCTTTTATTCCTTTCATAATTTCAAAATACCCTAACCCAACCGGGTTAGGGTTTCATATTTTTTTTTGTTGCAGGGAGGAGGCCGAAGGCATGGCGTAGGGTTTTGCTTGCAGGTGGCAGCGGTGTTGAAGGAGGGGAGAGGAATCCATGGGGGGAGGCTCCCCGCAGGGATGGCCGCAGTCATGCTGTAGGTCGCATCCCATAGAGGCGGCCTTGGCCGCCGCTATGAGGCACGGCTCGCAGCCCGGCTACGTCGTCGCTATGGGGCGTCGCCCACAGTGGGGGCCGAAGCCTCCCAACTATGGGTTGCAGCCCACAGTGGCGGTTGCGGCCACCGCTGGGGGTCGCTGCCTAATGTGCGGGGGGGGGGGGGCACCCTACGGGGGTTCCGCAGGGGCCGAGCCCTCTTTTTCTTATCTCATTGTTATTTAAATTTTTTTTTTTTAATTATTTTATATTATTTAAAATATATATATATATAGGTATATATGTATATAAATGTATATATATATGTGTGTGTGTGTGTGTATAATTTATATATTTATGTATATATATATATATATAGTTACCTTCAAAAGTATATTTATATATTTGATATTTTTAAATATACTTTTGATATTTTAGGGCACGATTTAATATGTAAATATTGTTGTTTTTTTTTAAACCAACTTGCAAGATATTAACAAAATAATGACAGTAAAAAAAAACAGCAAGTTTATTTGTTTATTTTTGTTTTATCAGAATCATTTCTTGGATAACTTATAAACAGATCTAGTTAAAATTTTCAGAATTAAAACAATGTATTTTCTCTTTTTTTTATTTATTTAAAATTCCATGTAGCTAAAATTAGAGATAGACTAATTAACCTTAGATTTAGTTTTCTGCAATTAAGTAAAATGACGGAATTAAATAAATTTAAGCAGCAACTATATTAGACTAGAAATCATTGAAATAAATCTTAGAGATATGTATGTTAAATTTATTAAACCATGATATGTATTTGGAAATAAATAATTAGAACTAAATGCAAAATTTTCTTTTACTAACATGCAAGCTTTCTAATTTACTTATTTCCCATTTTTTTTCAATATGCATAAGAAGATAAAATGAACCTTTACTTTCAAAACTAACATGCATACTACAAATATTATTTCATTAACTATAGGGAACTTAATCCAAGATAAACATTTCATTTTTGCAACAAAATAATACTTAATACAAATAATGCATTTCTTTAAAGTGTATTTAAAATACAATATAGCCAACAATACAAATGGGTGAGATACCCAACTAGTCTCTCATTTCTATAAAATGAGGACTTTAAATAAAATAGATACATTTTCTCTCTTTTTTTTTTAGTAAATACAACATGCAGCTTTTTATTTACATTTCTGCAACATAAAAATATAGCATCCCTTTTCTTAATCTTTTTCTGCAAACCAAGTAAAAACAACAACTCCTAGCTTGACTTTTTCTTTCCTTTCCAAGCAACCTGCAAGTAAATCATAAGGCTTGACCATGGAGTGTTCACCTCCCAGCCTAGGCTTACCAGAAGCCACCCCCGAGCTTGGAGAACCAAGCACTAGACAGGTTACACACATGCAAACACAACAAGCAAGGGAAAAACACACAACAACACTTTCCCAACCAAGGCTACACTTCATCACAAAACGTGATGATTTTACATGGGTGGTAGTGGAACAAATACCCTAAGGAGACTGCAAGAATAGTAGACCACCAAGCCACCTCATGGCAAACAAAGATATATCACAACTTCATTAACCCCACATCCTTATGCCCCCAAGGCATCCATGCCATACTTTCCCTCCTTATGACCCCCAAATGCATACACAACGCTATGCAACAAGGGTCACATATACACCCCTTGAGTTTTCTCTCATAATGAGAGCCTCTCACTCAAGGGCTGTCAAACTCCTACCACCCACAAGACCATCCTACTCTCCCAAGAGTGGAAGGTCTTAGTTACTCCCAAATCACAGGAAATGTATAAAAGAAATAACAGATAGGTCACATAATAATTTTCACAAAGGAAAATACAAGAAACCAACTTTTACATACAAGCAATCTTTCCAACATAAACATGCAACATGAAAGGGAGAAGATAAATCCAACCTTCAATCTGCCCAAAGGTTTGCTAGAGCTAGTTTGAGGATGAGCAGCCCAATTCCACCATTCTTCCTTCTACACGTAGCCAAAATTCTATCTCAAAACTATTTTTTTTCCAAAATTGCATCAACTCCAAAAATGGAGAGTGGGTGATTACTCACAAAGTCTCTCATTCTTGCCTAAAAAGACCTCAGTGAGAGTTCTCATCGGTTTCTAAAACTGAAAAAGGAAAAAGTAAGAGAAAGTGGGAAAAAGGATCTCACATCAAAAGGAAGGTTATCTAACCTAGATGGCACCTTCTAATTTCAATTTTCGCTCACCTTAGGAAACCCACTTTTTGAGGTGACTAAACAGTCACATGGGAGTAGACACATGCCTAAAAATACTCCTAACCCATAAGTATACCTTATGGACTTTAGGAAACACCTTTAAACTACCCCTAGGAGTCCATTTGACCCCTTATAAACCCATCTGAAGTTAATTTTCGGGTCAAACCTATGTTGACCACTCCAAAGACTCTCTACCCAAGGAAAATTTTAGAACCACATTCAAATGTTTGAAAAAGCTATGGTTGAAACAACTCCCTCCAAGAGACAAGTCAAAAATCAAGACATAAACCAACACATGTGTCAAGTGACACAATAAAATACATTACAAAATTACACATGATATTTGTCTCTTGTTGGATTTACACAAATTAATAAATTTAATTTAACACACATGCAACATTTACTTTCACAAATAAAATATGATACATACGGGGTGTTGTCCCTCCAAATAGACAACCCCTGGCTTTACGAACGTACATAGGTCTAGGTTTGGTTCTCCATAATGTTTTCATGATCACATGGATAATTTTCTTGCGCATCTCAATTACACATTAGTAATTCCAAATAACCTCATATAATATTAAACACATGAATAAGAATACACATCAAACACTCTGCACAGAATTTACATTTAAACAAATCGATATATCTTATATCCAAATAAATCCACACAAGCAATTATCATAATCCTCATAATGTTGATCCACACATAAGACATGCATCTTATTTCTATCATCATAGTAAAGTCCTGCAAATCTAATAATGGCATACATCATCTCAAAGTTATCCTATTCTAGAATCATATAAAGTTATGTATCTATTACCCATCCAAATGTACACCTCAAGGTGAAATGATTCCGTAATCTGGTTCAATTACTTTTCTCACCAATCTATTCATCTAACATAACCCATCCCATTGAATTATAGCATTTATTAGTAAGGTAAACCATGGTCAACTGAGTTAACCAGAGCTTGATCGGGGAGGGGCTCTACACCCCAAATGAGGCTGCACACTGTCCAGGAATCAAAAGTACACTTGTGAGAATGTTTGGAATGTTTTCATTATGTTTCATAAGCCCCAAGTTTCATTTTTCCATCGGGTTCATGCATTCTACAAAAACTGTCATGTTTTTGTGTGTTATGCAGCAGGGCTACTAGCCCGTGGAGACCTAATTGGCCTTATTTTGCTCCTACCGATCAATGATGGTCCTTCCAGCCACAAATCTTGTTTGGAATGATGTTTTAGGAGTGTATGCTCAAGGATTTTTGAGGTTTAGCCCACTGTTAGTGCAGATTTAAGAGTGTCCACCTTTTGTGGCATAATTGGAGGGTTTGGTAGGGTTTGGAGCAAGTAATGTTTGAAAGTCTCTCTCACTGCACTCTACAAGCCTCCTCAATGGTATAGGACCTCTGCCATATCTTAAAGAACCTTCCCCTACTTTTTCCCTACAAGGAAAATGTCAAACACTTGGCAAACAAGAAGGAAAATAGTGAATTGCCTCTATCATTGTCTTTTTTACTGCCCTTTGCCAGTCAACTGTTGTCATCACTTTAAACCTACACAAAGAAGAATTTTTATAGATAGAATACCTCAAAGAGGTCTAAGAATTATTAGAGGAACTGCTATTACATTGCCTTCAAGATTCAAGGCTTGGATTATGCTCTTCAAGCATTCCATGGGCATTTTGCCATATACAATTCATGAAAACAGTGAACTCGCTGTTTTATTACAAGATGAGAAGGATTTAAGAAAGAACAAGCTAAACTAGTCCTCCAAGAAGTATACTCAATGCCTTTGGCTAAATTTCCAGGCCCTTGTCACGTTCATTTGCTCACTCAAATTACTTTTGAGTGCAAACCTTGAGTTTCATTCAAGCTACTAGCCAAATGACAAACACTTGCCTAGTATTCACTCAATTGCATATTACAAACCACTTTTTTGGCACAAAAATAAATATATGTACATTATATACACATGGATAAACTTGGAAGAATCCATTGGAGGGATCCCAAACCTGGATCAACCAAATTGATATATTTTACAACTCCAAACCCCTCGCAGGGCACCAGATACACAGTTTACAAATATTTTTGTATAAACACCTTGCAAATGAAAAACCAATGAAAAAATTACATGGAAAGCCTTATTACATCAACATCTCCACTTCCAAGAAGGTACAGTATGGATTTTTACATCTACAATATGTACTGCCCTTCAAAAGGAAAGAAAAACAGTCATTAAAGCCAAAAACACTTGATTTCTATAAAGTTTCACTTTTAAGTACAATCACCAACCCTTTCCAAGGCAAAGGGAGGCCTTATATAGTTTCTCTAGTTGGTTTTCATGCCCTTGTACGAACAAGAGGCTTCAATAACTATATTTTTTAAGAAAATGACAATTTTGACAACTTTCTTAAGCCAAATGACAACTTTTCTTATTCACAAAGGCATTTTTGACAACTTAGCCTTATCAACTTGCCTAAAAAACTTAGACATGCTTAGAAACACTAAAAAAATATGTTTCAATGCTCTTGAAGACATTAGAAGACCTTTTTGGCAATTTTTCACATTTTTGCCAAAAATTTTCAACTCAAAGCCTAAAAGGCAAAACTTGATTTCTAGAGCCCAAAATGAGATCAAAACCACTAAACATGACCCAAAACAACCTAAAACAAAAATAAAAACCTAACACAAGACTTTATAAACATAAAAGCATTAAATACCCAAAAATGAGAGTTTTACTCAACTAGGTGCTCCTGCACCACCAACCTAAGAAGGGAACTTGAAGGACTAACTATCAGAATGTGTCAAGAGCTTGAGAACCAAAGGAAAGCTGAAGATCTGCTAAAAGACAAAGATCATGAGATCTCCAAGATGAAGCAAGAAATCACTGCACTTACCACTCATCTTCATGAAAATAAAATGGAAAAGGAAGAAATGCAAGGCGAACTACACATGGTTGTTTCTGAGAATGCAACCTTGAAGGAATCCAATGCTACTATTACCAAAGAACTTACTGAGTCAAAGGAAATACTTGCCAAATTCAATAAGAGCACTATCAAGCTAGAGCAAATGCTTGAATCAGCTAAACTGGTAAAGAATACCAGTGGACTTGGTTTCTCTGAATATGAAGAAGGTGAGACCTCTAGAACAAAAGATGGAGCATCAAAGAAACAACCGGCACCAAAGGTTAAAGGTAAGCAAAAGTTCAAACCTATTTGCTTTAATTGTCTCAAGGAAGGACACACTGCTAATGTATGTAGAATTAAGGCTTACAATAACTTTCCTTATTTTCTAAATGATAAGCCTAGACCCAATAGATTTAATGGTAATTGTTATGCATGCAACAAGTTTGGGCATAGAGCATTTGAATGCAGATCTGTCATGCACAACACCGGAAGGTATCCTCAAAGGAGTAAAGGTGCTTTTTCTAAACCCTCTAGGAACCAGAACCCAAACTGATTTAATACCTATGATTATCAGTCAGGAAGCAGTGGTTATCAAGCGGCAATTGGATGGAGAGCAACCTATTTGATCTATCATGGTAATGGTCACACTGCTGCAACATGCAGAAGGAAGAATGGAAACATGAACAATGGACCTTGGAGAGCACTTGGAATGATTTGCTATCATTGCAACAAACCGGGTAATACAACAAGATTATGCAAAACGAGAAAGAATATATCAGATGATATACCAGTAACTCTGGAAGGAAAGATAGATGCTGAAACCGTTCAAGTGAATATGAAGAAAACCTGGAAGAAGAAGCCAAAAGAAGTGATTCAAGAAGAAACGGTTTCTACACCTAATGTGGAAGTCACTGAACTGGCAAACTAAGCATCAGAAAAGCTTAGGGGGAGAAAATGGTGAAATATCTCTAACCCCAGGTTTACACCAGTAAAAGACCTTAACCGGTAAGTGATACCTGTCAATTGGCAGAAGACTAGAAATGATAAAAGGAAAATTAGCATTTACGCCCTAATAGTGGTGCATTTACTGTGGTAGGTGGAGAAATTGTTTAAAAGAATTTTTAAATTCATTTTTCACTTATCAATTCTCAAGCGAAGAAGTTTTTTTTAAGCACTGAGCAATGAAAAGTGATTTGGATTGCGATTCGAAGAATTTTCAAAATCTTGAAGAAGAATCAGAAGCGAATATCAATCGATCAAGTGTAGAACACAAAGTGGTATTTCAGCAATTGAAGGAGTGTGGTGAAGTGTAATTTGCAAGCCCTAAATTTTGAATTATGAAGGTATTTCTCAAATTTCTCTGTTAATCATGGCTTCCGCATCACACTCTAGCCCTAGTGCACCTGTTGATCCAGTAGACTTCATTCAATGGAAGATGAAATACAATGCCCTATCTCAAATACCCACTGGTGTTATAGTGGAGGAAGGCATTTCCGATTACATTGACTATAAAATTGAAGACTTAGGATCTCTTGTAATCCATTCCTAGTTGAGTTTGTTCTGTGGGAAGGACAAGAAGATTAAACCAAAATTTAGCATCCTAGAAAAGAAGAAGTTTCATAATACAGTCTATTTCCTTGAATGGTTTTCAGATGATCACATCTGCATCATTCTGAGCAGAGTGCACGGTGATAAAATGTACTTAGAGTGAACACATGACATCACACTAGAAGTGATTCATGTCGTCACCAGTTTCTATAATGTTGGTGAAGTGCCAACCCTAAGGAAGATTAGCAAGATGTTAATGAATAAGCTCACTGGTTATGTGAGTGACCAACAGGGAATGACCATCAATCCCATCAAGGATGATCTAGTCAAATATGCCTACATGGTAATAGGTTACCGAACATTTTATGCTAGCAGGATCAACTCTGTCTCTGCTGCAATGCTAAATGTTGCCTACCAGATGATCATGGAAGATGCATCATTTGACTTATGCACCTGTATGCAAAGGCAACTTCTGGTGAACCTAAAATCGATTAAACAGGACAATGCCTTGAGATTTAAATTTGGACAACTATCGGTTGGGTTGTTCTTCTACTTCCAAGGTTACTTCCCACGAGTCAGAGATATTCAGTGGTGTACCGACCAACCGGTTACAAAGAAAATCAAGGAAAGCCTTCAAGCGGTTGAAACCAGTTATCCTAAAGTTCTGAACAAATACTTTGGTGAGTTCAGACGCAAAATGAGCCAAAGAGTGAGAATATCAAGTGATATTGTCAAGAAATATGAAGATGACATCTGCTTCACCATCGGGGTTGATGAGTGCCTAATGGAGGCGGTTGAGCCTAGACAGGAAGAAGTGGAACTGATAGGATATGAGGTAATGTATGACATGCTAGATGGGTATGCCTCTACCCTACTCACCTTGCCCCTTGATCCAAAGTCAAAGAGAACCAACATCTATTTGGAAAGGGTTACACCAGTTGAAGAACCATCAATAAAGAAGGGAAAGGAAGTGCCTTCAGTATCAGCACCAGTTACCACAACAAGTCCCAAAGTGACCAAGTGGTCACCAGCAAAGAAGAAATTGGAAGTTGTACCCACCAAAGTCTTTGAGAGAAAACAAAAGACAAAAGACACCACACCGGACTCAGAGGACACTATGTCTAAAGAATAGCCTAAGAAGACTAGGCAAACGAGGAAAAAGACAAAGAGTGAACTGGCAACATCTGCACTGGTAAATATTGATATTTCCTCCTACAAACCTTTGACACATTGTCAAAGAGCTATTAAGAATATTAGAAGAAAATTGCTTAGTGATTTGCAAGAATATTTTAATGATTTCAATGACAATGAGAAAGAGGAAGTTGAATAGGAAGTCATTCAATATTTATGTGTTAATGATCGATCACCATCAGAAATTAGATTTGTGACACCGAATTCTTTATATAATTCTTTAGATAACAAATGACGCATTGCCATAGAGAACGAACAAGAAATAAGAGAGGAAATATTTGCACAATATTTTCTTAATGTATCAAATTTAGAACTTTATGAAACCATGGAAAAATACAAAGGCCTCTTCTTCATGAGAAGAAGGAGACTCTTGCTGCTAGAAGGAAAAGTTCCTGAAGTGGTAAAAGATACCCACTCTCATGCCCAAGCCGCTTTAAGGCTGCATCAAGTGGCTGAAGCCAATAGGAAAGCTGAGCAAGAATCGACAACCAATAAACCAAATGAGGTATATGACAGTGAAGGAGAACGGGTCACTGATCAAATAGACCCTAATGATGTTGATGCCTTGAATGGTAAAAATGTCACTTCGGGTACTGTTGGCATTCCAATTAGGATATTGAGAAGGTTGTTGATAATTATGGATATAACTGATTAAGGATGTTTACTGTCTTCACAATGTTATTTTGTCATTGATGTCAAGAAATTGATTTTCTGATTTAGTATGATTTTGCCATATCTTAAGAAGTATGTTTTGAAGAGAATTAAGATGTCAGTAAAAGACATAGAAAGAATGTGAATAAAGGGAGGAATAAGTTATTCAATGGGCAACTATTACCGAGTTAGACAATGATGAGATCATGTTGTTTAGATTGTTCTGATATCCTACATATGCTATTGTTTGTAAGGTTAATACTATACTATGTTACCGAGCAAGGAACCTAGTCGGTAAACCCTAAGGTTATCACTATCAGTTAATGAAGGCGGAATGTCTACCAAGTGAAGTTTAGTATTTACCAATTTGCAACCGAATAATAATAGAATGCATTGCATGAATACATGCATTATTTAATGATGGAAGCTGATGAGCTGGTTATGATTAAATGATTGATACAATGTGTATGAAGTTTGTTAAGGATCTATGGTAATGGAAGAACGACAGGAAGATCTATAGCTCAGATTGAACCACAATACCCTAGCACAAGTTCCAAGAAATGTATGCAAGTTCCAAGGCAAGGTAAAACATTTTTAGATCGAAGGATACATTGAACTTGGTCAAGATTGAAGATTTGATGGCTATGATTGATCATGCGAAATGTGATCAAAGAGATTAAATGGTTAGAAAATTGTTTATAAATAATGAACTATTGATAAACAATGTATGCGGGCAAGTGTAAGCACAGGGATGCTACATAGTGATTACCGAGCAAAAAAGCTTGAAGACCTGTTTGAATAACAGAGTAAGGAGCCTAGCAGAGGGACAAGATAAGTCCTATGACTAGATTGTATTGAGAAAATAAGAATCTACTTTAGCATTTTAGATGCAAAGTTACAGACATACTCATTACTATTATTTATTTGTAAGTGACTAGAAAATCTCTTAACCGAGTGGACTTAACAGTCTTATTTGTAAATCCTCTAGCAAGGTGACATTCTGATTGAGTGTTTGAAACCCTTTTAAAAGGTCACCTCTAACAAGGTGAAGATCCTAACAGATCTAAGGGAAATCCCTTAACCGGGTCACATCTAGCAATGTGTTTGTAATCTTTAATAGGATTTTCTTTTAACCGAGCATACTCTAGAAGAGTATATTTCTTAGTGGGTCTGGAATCCCACAGTGGTTTTTCCCTATTTGGGTTTCCACGTTAAATCTGGTGTTATGAGTGTTGTTATTATTATGTGTTCTTAAGTTTGCATGTTTTATAGTTTTGGTTACATATATTTGTTAAAGCTACCGAGGTTGAATCTGTTGAATATATTGAAGATTAAGTTTGTATGATTCACCCCCCCCGCTCTCATCTTATTAACAATTGGTATCAGAGCTTTGGACTTCGGAAGAAAAGTTTAAAGGTACTTGAGGAAAAGATCCAAAGATGTATAAGAGGGATGCACCGAAGCTGAACAAGTCAAGTTTCTCTACATGGCAGAAAGGGATGAAGCTGCACCTATCAGGAATTGGAGAATATGTTGTATATTATCTGGAGAATGATTTCATTACACCTAACACCTATCCATTGACAATGGAAGAGATAAAGGCAAAGCAAGAACATATTCAAGCAAAGATTGAAATAACATCTGTATTGACCGACTCAGAGTTTAATGATCTAGAAGGCTGCAATGATGCCAAGGCAATGTGGGACAAGCTCATATCTGTGTATGGTGGTGATGAACATGTTCAAAGAGCAAAAGTGGACAGTCTAAGAGGACAAATTGAATCTATGAGAATGAATGAAGGTGAGAACATAACCCAGTACAATACAAGGTTAAAGGAGATTTTCAATCAAATCAAAGGAGCATGAGGAACCATTGAAGAGAAGGATGTCACAAGTAAGCTATTAAGAACCCTTCTACCTGCTTATGCAATCCGAGTCTTTGCAATCAATGAATTGAGGTATGTACCCAATATGCAAGTTTCCTTGGATGCTACTATTGGTAAGCTACATCCATTTGAGTTAAGTAACTTTGATAACAGTGGGTCCTCGGTAAATAAAATTGAGTCTGCATTTAGTTCTTTTCATCATGATGAATCTGATGATTACAATGATAGAAAGTATAAGTTCTCTGAAGGGAATCACGATGGAGCAAGTGAAAGATTTCACAAAAACATGGAGGAGGTACACAAACTTTATGAAGAAATCAGAAAGCAAGAAGAGTTTGAAGCACTATTAGCCAGAAGGCTAGCAAGAGGAAAAGGTAAGTACAAAGGAAAGTTGCCTTTGAAATGTTTTAATTGTGATAGAATAGGACATATGGCTTCTAATTGTCCTGACAAAGAATCCAGTGAAAAGAGAGATTACCGAGATGACAGACAGAAAGATAATCATTACAGAGGACACCGAGACTTCAGAAGAAGAGATAAAAAGACATGTCTAATAGCTGATGAGGAATCTAATGATGATAAATCAGATGAAACTTATAAAGAGGAAGTTGTTTATGTGGCTATCAAAGATGGATTAGATGAAGAAAGGTATGAGGAAAAAGCTTTAATATCTCACATAAATACTAATGATTCTTGGATCATAGATAGTGGATGCTCACATCACATGTTAGGTGATAAACACAAGTTTGTCATATTAGAAGATTATGATGGAGGTTATGTAAGATTTGGTAATGATGCACCATGTCCAGTGAGAGGTAAAGGATCTATAATACTTATTGACAATGCTAAATGTAATGATGTTTATTGGGTTGAAGGTTTGAAATACAATTTGTTGAGTGTAGCATAGCTAAACAATACAGGATACCGAATAGATTTTCAGAAAGGAATTGTCAAATTTCATGACAAACATGGAAAGTTAGCAGCTACCGGGACACAAAAAAAAGGTAACACATTTCACCTTGACTCAACTCGGAATAATTATCTATATGCAAAGGTAGATGATACCTGGTTATGGCATAAAAGGTTTTGTCATGTAAATTTTGATAATCTGATCAAAATAAGCAAGAAGCACCAAGTAAGAGGTGTACTGAGTCTTGAGAAACCTAAGAATGTTATGTGCTGAGGATGTCAGATGGGTAAGATGACAAGATCAAGATTTACAAGTAAGACCTACACTTCTAAGGGAATTTTAGATCTTGTGCATACTGATCTTTGTGGTCCTATGAAAGTTCAGAGTTATTATGGTGATAAGTATTTCATATTATTTGTGGATGATTACTCAAGGATGATGTCAGTAATGTTTTTAAAAGAAAAATCAGAATCTTTTCAAATGTTTAAATGGTACAAGGCAAGAGTTGAAAATGAAACAGGAAGACAACTGAAATGTCTTAGATTTGATAGAGGAGGAGAGTTCACGTCTGATGAATTTAACTTATACTGCAATGATCATGGTATAAAGAGGTAAGTATCAACATCGAGAATACCCCAGCAAAATGGCATAGCCGAGAGAAGAAATAGATCAATTGTGGATTGTGCAAGAACCTTGATGATAGAAAAGAAGGTACCTCAAACATTTTGGAGAGAAGCAATCAGCACTACAGTTTACACCCTGAACCGAGTACAACTAAAGAAAGGAACCTTGAAGACACCATATGAAATCTAGTATGACAAGAAACCTAATGTAAGTTATTTTAAAATCTTTGGAAGTAGATGCTATGTTCACAAAGATGACAGAAATGGTAAGTTTGATCAGAAAAGTGAAGAAGGAACATCTCTTGGTTATTCTTCTAAAAGCAAAGCATTTAAATGTCTGATCAAATCATCTAACAAAATAATAGAAAGTGCAAATGTGAAAATTGATGAATTTGCATAAAGAAATGATGAAGGAAACTCCAAAGAACCAAAGGATTATGAAGGATTTGTATATGTTCAACTGAGAAGTCCTACCGAGAAAACTACTGAAGGAAATGAAGAGAATATCCAGCTACCAAATGATGAAGAAGATCTTACATAATCTACCAAGCCTATATTAGCCAAGTATGTCAGAAGGAATCATGCATCAAGTCAGATTATAGGAGATAAGAATGATCTAGTGATGACAAGGAATAAACTGAGACATAACACATGTCTGATATCTAAATTTGAACCAAGGATAGTGAAAGAGGCATTTAACAGTGAAGATTGGATAAATGCTATGACAGAAGAGATTGATCAAATCAAGAAGAATGACACATGGACACTGGTCCCAAGACCAAAGGACAAAAATGTAATTGGTACAAAGTGGATTTTCATAAACAAGCTGAATGAAAAAGGTGAGGTCATTCGAAATAAAGCAAGACTAGTTTGCAAAGGTTATGCTCAAGAAGAAGGAATTGATTATGGTGAGACTTTTGCACTTGTGGCAAGACTCGAAGGAGTACGAACATTGTTGGCATACGCTTCTTACAAGAATTTCAAAGTATATCAAATGGATGTCAAATCTGCATTTCTAAATGGTATATTAGAAGAAGAAGTTTTTATTGAACAACCTGAAGGATTTGTTGAAGGAGAGAATAAAGATCAGGTATGTAAACTGAACAAAGCTTTATATGGTCTGAAACAAGCACCTAGAGCATGGTATGAAAGATTTCACTCTTATTTAATCAAGATTGGTTTTATAAGGACAAGTGAAAACAACAATATGTACATGAAGAATGATGAAAATGGAATACTGATCTCAGCCATATTTGTTGATGATATTATCTTTTGTGGAAATGACTCTTTATGCAAGAACTTTGTAAATGAAATGAGAAAAGATTTTGAGATGTCATTAATCGGTGAGATAAAGTATTTTATAGGTCTGCAGATACTGCAAATGAAAGATGAGATTTTCATTACTCAATCCAAGTACATAAAGGAAATCTTGAAGAAATTTGGAATGGAGGATTCAAAACCAGTAAGTACTCCTATGGCTACCAACTGTAAACTATCAAAGAATGATGAATCTACATCTATTGATGAGACACTTTACTGATCTATGATTGGAAAGTTGCAATATGTTGTTCATAGCAGGCCAGATGTAGCACATGCAGTAGCTATAGTTGCAAGATTTTTTTCAGATCCCAAGGAAACACACATGACAACAATCAAGAGAATTTTCATATACTTGAAAGGCACTGAGGATTATGGCT
Source organism: Cryptomeria japonica (assembly GCF_030272615.1). Classification (NCBI taxonomy): domain Eukaryota; kingdom Viridiplantae; phylum Streptophyta; class Pinopsida; order Cupressales; family Cupressaceae; genus Cryptomeria; species Cryptomeria japonica. The sequence goes on from NC_081408.1 coordinate 94,717,958, forward strand.
TAGTATATCATAAAGGAAATGACTTTGATTTAAAAGTTTATACTGATGTTGATTAGGCAGGCAACATAGATGATAGGAAAAGCACAAGTGGTGGAGCTTTCTTTTTAGGAGAAAGACTTGTGAGTTGGCTTACAAAGAAACAAAGATGTATTTCATAGTCAACAGCAGAAGCTGAATATGTTGTTGTAGCACTGAATTGTACCATTATAGCATGGATCAAACAACTGTTGGAAGGCATAAATGAGAAAGTTTCCAAGACAGTAACTATATTCTGTGATAATACTAGTGCCATTAACATTTCAAAGAATGTTGTTATGCACTCTAAGACAAAGCACATCTCTATCAAATATCATTATCTTAGAGAAGAAGTTCAAGAGAAGAAAGTGGTGTTGGAGTATGTTAGCTCAAAGGAACAAATAGTAGATATTTTCACCAAGCCACTACCAAGGGAGACTTTTGAGTATCTTAGAAGTAAGTTAGGGGTCCTACCCCTATCTTCTACTCACTGACCAAGTTCGGTGAAAGCATCAATTTGATGACTCTAAAGAATACCTTTTAGGAGTTGATGCTGATTTACACATTTTAGGATGTTTTCTAAAGGTGTGCAGGAAACAAAAATAGGGAACAAGAATTGAAGACAAAATACTCTAACCGAGACTGAGTTGATACCGAACAACAAAGGAATTACTTCACGCAGGAAGAAATTATGTATTAGTTTTCTTTTGGCATTGTTGTCAAAGGGGGAGAAGACTAATGACAGGGGGAGAGCATTTCAGCAATCTGAGCAATCACAATCACAACAATCTGAATTTGAATCTTTTTAGGTCAAATCAATTGGTTTTGCCATCAATGCCAAAGGGGGAGATTGTTGGCATTATAACAATAAGAGATTGCTAGCATTCCAATTATGATATTGAGAAGGTTGTTGATAATTATGGATATAACTGATTAAGGATGTTTACTGTCTTCACAATGTTATTTTGTCATTGATGTCAAGAAATTGATTTTCTGATTTAGTATGATGTTGCCATATCTTAAGAAGTATGTTTTGAAGAGAATTAAGATGTTGGTAAAAGACACAGAAAGAATGTGATGAATAAGGGGAGGAATAAGTTATTAAATGGGCAACTATTACCGAGTTAGAAAATGATGAGATCATGTTGTTTAGATTGTTCTGATATCCTACATATGCTATTGTTTGTAAGGTTAATATTATACTATGTTACCGAGCAAGGAACCTAGTCAGTAAACCCTAAGGTTATTGCTATCGGTTAATGAAGGCAGAATGTCTATCGAGTGAAGTTTAGTATTTACCGAGTTGCAACCGAGTAATAACAGAATGCATTGGATGAATACATGCGTTATTTAATGATGGAAGCTGATGAGCTGGTTATGATTAAATGATTGATACAATGTGTATGAAGTTTGTTAAGGATCTATGGCAATGGAAGATCGATAGGAAGATCTATAGCTAAGATTGAACCGCAATACCCTAGCACAAGTTCCAACAAATGTATGCAAGTTCCAAGGTGAGGTAAAATGTTTTTAGATCAAAGGATACATTGAACCTGGTCAAGATTGAAGATATGATGGCTATGATTGATCATGGGAAATGTGATCAAAGAGATTAAATGGTTAGAAAATTGTTTATAAATAAGGAATGGTTGATAAACAATGTATGCAGGCAAGTGTAAGCACAGGGATGCTACATAGTGATTACTGAGCACAAAAGCTTGAAGACCTATTTGAATAACAGAGTAAGGAGCCTAGCAGAGGGACAAGATAAGTCCTATGACTAGATTGTATTGAGAAAATAAGAATCTGCTTTAGCATTTTAGATGCAAAGTTCTTTATTAATGAAAAAGAAGGTTTTGAAGGGGCCCCGAAACCCTTTACAAGCAAGACTTAAACAGCAAAGCCACGAGAAATAGAGAGAAACAAAACAAAAGGAAAAAACCAGCAGAAAACCAAGGAAAACCCACAAAAGCCCCTAAAAGCCAACAGGCCATCTAGGAATCAGATTTTATCTAAGGCTTTAGCTAGGGTGCTGCTAATTTCTTGCAGCTCTTTGATGTTGTCTTTGAGGTTGGGAGGGTCCTTGGCCGCAGCAGCCACAACTTTCTTGATACTGGCCCTGCTTCTCTTCGCAATTCTGCCCACCAAGGTAGCATCACCACCACTTCCAGTCTGGATGGTCTCGTCCTCCAGGTCAAGATCCACAATTGGTTTAAGAGTATGGTCAAAGACCTTGGCAGTGTCTTCTAGGTTTTTGGTGACAACAGAGAGGATACTTGGGATAATTCCCATCAGATTTTTCATCGCTTCTTTTCCCTCTTCCAGCAATTTTATCTTATTCTCCATTTTCTACTTCCAATTAATATGCTCTCTATTTTCATCCTCCCTCTTTTTATTCGAATTTATCCCTTGCTTCTCTAGGTTTTTTAGGGTTTCGTAAGTCCGTCTGTCAAAATTCATTCTAGCCTCCAAGAGCTTCTTGAGATTATCTAGGATAAGCCCCTAACTAGCACTTTCCTTGTCCTTGCTATCCCTTTCCTCAGTCAGGTTCTTCTCAGAGCCTTTGTTTGTTTCCTTCTCAAAATTAACTTCAATTTCCTCATTATCCTTGGGAGTCGTCTCCTCCATTAGATGGCTATTGTCCTTACCAAGGTGATCACTTAGAATAGGGCTATCTTGACTAGGCTCGAAATCTCCACTTTCTTCCCCATTGCCCAACTCCTCTTCCTTCCAGCTATCTTCACTATTAGAGTCATTCATCTCCATACCACTGCTTTCCTTGATAATATCCTCAGTTTCCAACCCGGGGGCGCTTTTCCTTTTCTTGCTAGATGATGCCTTCTCCTTGGTAGTATCTCCCTCTTCCATCCTCCTTTTACCTGGGGAAGTGGAAATCCACTTATTTTCCTATAGAGTGAGGGTTTTTCAATGCTCATAGATGAGTAGCAAGAGCCCATAGTGGAGAATCGGGCTGGAAGGGTTAGTCTTGTGCTTGTTCAGGGACCTAGAGAGGGATCGAAAAAGGCAGTAGGGCAAAGACACTTTTTGTCGTGTCTAAAATGGTTCAAGAGCACGAAGTGGTAGGTGTGGGCCCTAGAGAAATGGCCTTCAACCATAATATACTCCATGATTGCATTCAAGACCCAGCCCCACAACTTCTTGATGTTTGCAGCATCGTAGTAGCCCCCGGTAGCCTTGCCGATTTTGGCCCGCTCTTTCTCTTTTCACGGGAATAGGGTAACTGCATTGTTGGAGACCTTGAGGTCTTGAAAGAAGTTGAGCCCGGTGTGGGGCATTCCATTCACAGTAGAAATAAGCCCAGCATCCAGCTTAAATTTAACTCCATAAAGTTTAAAAGAGCCATTAGACCAGTTTTCAGAAATCTTAGAAATGGCTAAGTTGATCCTACCTTTGTCATAGTCCTCAAGCTTTTCCATGAAGCTGGTGAGAGAGCCCTTCTCCAGCTTTTCCTAGACTTTAGGCATTTCTTTCTAGGTCGACGTGTTGTTAGGTTCTTCACGTCTTAGATCTCCTCCCATTTTTGAATGTAGGATATCGACTTTGTTTCTCTGCAAATTGAGAACTTCTTTCCCAATGCAACTCAAATTATCACTCTGAGTAACCCACAAAGCATGTGGCAATTTTTTGGAGATAGTAGGAGATCTGCCACAGTGCCAAGTAATGATGGCCTTTCCAGCAAGGCATAAGTGATGCTTTTTACTTGTCATTATTTAATTGTCCTTCTCTCCCCATATAACGGTCCTTTCTGAGTATCTCTTTAATGTTTAAATTGAGATCATCCTTGTGCCAAATCATTTGAATGTCAGAATTAACTCCAGTATTCACTAAACAGTCAGCAACACTGTTTTGCTCTTTGAAGGCATGTTGTATAATAATTTCTTTGCAACTAGGGATAATCTCTCTAGCTTTCATGATGATATTCTCAATAGATCAAGAAGGCTTTGATTCCCCCTTTAAGAACTTAATAATATTAAGTGAATCCCCCTCAAGCCATATTTTATCATAATTGAGATTTTTGACTATAATTATAGTATGCAAGGCAGCGGAGGCTTCAACAAAATGGCTAGTTTGATTCCCCAGAGGACCAGCCATCGCCTTAAGGCAACTTCCAACAAAATTCCTGATAATGCCCCCATATCTAGCTTTACCCGGATTTCATTTAGAAGCCCCATCGAAGTTAGCCTTAATCCATCCCTACGGGGGGAAACACCATACAAGACCTTCTTTGCCTTTTTCCTTGCTAGTAGTGGTGGTAGAAAGGTTCCATCTATCTTTGAAATCCTCTTTAGCAGCAAGTCCCTGATCAGTGCCATAGAGGCATCCAAAAATACTCCTAAAGATTTTGTCTGCAACCACTTTAGGAATAGCCCTTTTATCTCTGAAAAACCTGTTGTTGCGCTCTTTCCATATATTTTAGATAATAATCGATAGAGTAAGTCTCTAGATCTCCACAATTTTAGGATTAGAGTTAGGACAATGCCATTGAAGCCAAGTGTCACTAAGAGAATTCGAGAAGACCCAGCTCAGGTTCCACCTAGTCAGGATGATTTTCCAGATGTCCTGGCTAAAAGAGCATTGATTGAGAATATGGCAAGTTGTCTCTTCTTCCCTGCAACAAAGAGAACACATGTTAGGAAAAATGATGCCTCTTTTATGAAGATTATCCAAGGTTAATATCTTATTTTGGATGAAAATCCAAAAGGAGATGTTGATTTTGGGAACTAAGTTCTTATTCCAAACTTTAGCCCAGATGGGAGTAGCTTCCACCGGGACATTATGAATAGCCACAGCAAAGGAAACAGAGTATTTCCCATCCAGAGTTTTCCCCCATATCAGAATGTCATCTTTGTTGTCTCTAGGGATTTAAGCAGAAAGAGCAATCTAAAGGAACTTGAGATCCGGGCACTGCTGGCTAAAGTCAATCCAATCCCCATTTATCCAGTAATCTCTTACCATTTCACCATACCTGCATTTGAAGTTGTCTTTCCAATCTTTGATGATAGGTATTTCCTCCAAAGGTTTATCCAGGATCCATCTATCTTCCCAAAATCTTATTTTCCTCCCATCCCCAAGGTTCCAAGATCTACCAGTAGCAGCCCAACCTTTAGCAGATTGCACTGCATTCCAAATGATAGATCCATCAATAGAGAAAGAGTTGTCAAAGAATTCTTCCTCAGAAGGTTGCATATAGAGATATTTGTTTTCAAATAGAGTTCCATTCTCTTTCCTCCTTTGAATCTCCAAATTTGTTTGGCTAATAAAGCTTTATTCATAGAACTAATGTTCCTTAAGCCTAGCCCACCTGAGGCCTTAGGGGTACAAATGTTATTCCAGGCTATAAGGGGGATTCTTTTTTTAACTTCCACACCCGACCAAAGGAACTTTTTTTGGATTCTTTCAATAGCTTCTACAAACTTTGAGGGGATTTTGAACAAGCTAAGAGCATACACAAGAATATTTTGGAGAGTGGCTTTGAGTAGAGTGACTTTACCAGCTTGACTAAGAACAACCCCTTTCCAGCCAACAAGTTTCAGGTTGAGTCTATCAATTAACTTATTCCAGAAGGAATCCTCAGGCTTGAGACAAAGAGGAAGCCCCAAATAGGTAGAAGGAAACTCAAATATGTTACAACCAAGAATCCTACCAATCCTAATTTGCCTTTGGGTCGGGGTGTTGATGAAAAATAGAGAGCTTTTATCCGAGTTGATTTTTTGACCAGAGGCAGATTCATAGGTATTCAGAATGATTTTCATGTTTTTGGCTTCCAAGATGGTGGCTTCCCCCATGGTGATAGAATCATCAACAAATTGTTCATGAGAGAAAACAACATTGGATGAAGAGGGTTTCATACCCTTAAGATTGCCTTCTTCCACATTTTTCAGGATGAATCTACCTAGGCATTCAGCAAGAATGGTAAACGGGATAAGGGAGATGGGGTCTCCCTATTTGAGACCTCTGGAGATTTTGAAGAAATTAGACGGGGAGCCATTAACAATAATAGCAGAGGAGGAAGTTCCCATGAGTTGAGAACAGAGCTGGATAACTTTGTCACCAAAACCAAACGATTCCATGATCCTAAAGAGAAACTGCCAGTTCACTCTATCAAAAGCTTTAACCATGTCTAACTTAAGGAAGAATCCTTGTTTACTCGCCACTTTCAGGGAGTGGATATTTTCATGAATAGAGATAATGGAGTCCAAAATTTGTCTTCTAGGGACAAAGCCATTCTGTTGGACAGAGATAATCCTTGGGAGAACATCTAGCAACCTAGAAGTCAAAACCTTGGAAATGATCTTGTAGACAGAGTTACACAAGTTGATGGGTCTAAACTTGTTAAGAGAATTAGCTCCGGGGATCTTTGGGATAAGGACAATGAAAGTGGCATTCAGTTCCTTAAGAAGTCCTCTGGAGCCAAAGAATTCCTTAACACCATTGCATATGTCTGCCTCCACAATGTGCTAGAATTTTTGGAAGAAAAACATGGGAAAGTCATCTGAGCTAGGGGATTTATCACCCTGAAAGGAAAACACCACCTTTCTGACTTCAGGATTAGTGGCAATACGGGATAAGAGGTGATTGTTAGCTTCAGATAGGATAGAAGGGATGGCTTGTAAAAGTGTATTTTGCTTACTGTAATGCAGGTTGTCCACTTCACCCAGCAAGGTACTGAAATACTCGAGAGCTTCCTGATGTCGCAATCCTTTATTAGGACACCTTTATTGCAAGTTAGTCTGGATATTCTATTGGTTGCCCTATGCTTAAGGGCGGTTAAGTGAAAGAAGTGGGTGTTTTTATCACCTTCCTTCAGGAACAAAGCTCTAGATCTTTGTCTCCAGAAAGTCTCTTCATTAGAAATGATGGAGTGGTATTTAGATAATAGATCATTTTCAGCCATCCTAAGATCTTCGATCAAGCCCACCTCTTGGATTCTATCCTGAACAAGCTTTAATTCAGCTTTGACTTGAGTTTTGCTCTTGAATATGTCCCCAAAAATCTCTTTGTTCCAGGTTTTAATTTTGGCTTTTATGATGTTGAGCTTTTTTGCAATTCTAAAAAGAGCCTTACCCTCCACTTCAGAGTTCCACCATTCAGTAATGCAGCCTTCCAGAGAAGGATGGGAGAGCCAAGCTTTTTCAAATCTGAAAGGGAAGTTTCTCTTAGTCGAAAAAGAGTTGGCAGAAAATGAGATGGGGAAATGGTCTGAACCAATTTTGATAACAGAATGAAGGGAACAACTATACTTAGAAAGCTAGTCAGGAGAAATTAAAGATCTGTCAAGCCTAACTTGAATCAAATCAACTCCGGTTCTTCTATTGGTCTAGGTGTAATTGATGCCCTAGAGATCAACATCAATGAGAGATTGGTCATTAATGAAATCCATAAGGTCTTGTTTTCCATCAAGATGTAAGGGGATTCCTCCCATCTTATCTTTGTCTTTGAGCGGGGTATTGAAGCCTCCCATAATAATCCAACTTTGATCAGCAAACTGGAGTCTGTCAGCCGCAAGGCTTTTCCAGAATTTAGCTCTCCCGGATTTAGTGTTAGGAGCGTAGACATTAGATAACACCCAAACAAAGTTTTGCTTAATATGCTCGAGCAAAACTGAGTTCCTATTAAAGGCGGAGATGATTTCCTTTCCTATTATAGTATTTTTGTTCCAAAAGATCGCAGTTCCTCCAGAGGCACCCTCCGAGTTAGTTCCTATGACTCCATTTTCTTTGAAAATTCTGATCCTTTCAACATTTTCTTTAGACATCTTGGTTTCCTAAACAAGGACCACATCTGGTTTATGATCTCTGATGACATTCCGTAACACAACCTGCTTATGGGGGGCATTTAGCCCTCTGATATTCTAGGATATAATCTTCATATTTTAACTGGGGATAGGGTTGACTTGATGGAACACTGTGTTCCATCAGCACGGTTCTTCCAACTTTCCTGTTCCCTTTGATTTTTTAGGGATAGCCTTCCGTGCTTTTTATTTTGGCTTCCAACATCTACCTTTTTCTTAATCTTGCTTCTAGTTGAGATTCCTTCCTTAAGTTCCTCCTTGTTCAATTTTCCTTCTCTCGACCCGAGAATCTAGAGGATTTCATCCAGCATAAGTACACTTTGGGTAGGGGTTTTATAGAGGAGAGGCTTTGGGCTTGCATTCGTTAAAAGAAATAAGGGCTCAGAATCAAAAGGGTCTTGGGCTTCATTAAAGTCATTAAAGTTTGTGTCGGCCGATTTAGAGAGTGAAGAGGCTGGATAGGATTCTTCCTTCTCCTGGCTAGCTGATCCATCCTTTTGGTCTGGAATAGTTTATCCTTCTCCTGACTTATAGTTTCATTCTCCTGAGCTTCTGGGTTTTCTTTATTGATCAACTCAGTTCCTGGCTCTGCTTCTTTAGAGCTCTTTGGTGGGTCGTTGGAACAAACACAATCATATTTACCATTGCTGCTACTCCCAGTCCTCTTGACTTCATTCATAAGTTTCGTTGCATCCTTTTTTTGATTACTCTCAGATATTTATGAATCTACTTTTTTGTTTGTCATTTGCCAAATCTTTTTGTTCTATCTTGAGTTCCTTGCCTTTCTTGAGTGGACAAGATTTTGCCCAATGCCCCAGTTTTTTGCAGTGGAAATAGGCAAATGGTAGAGATTCATATTCAATAGCTTTGGACCATTTTCCTAGTTTAGATATGATATCTATGGATTGAGGTATATATGTCATTTGGTTAACATTTACGCAAATGCGAGCAAAGACTAACCTTGATTTAGCCACTGTCATCGGGTCAATCGATAAGAGTTCTCCAAAGGATTTTGCAATGCCCTTGAAAACTTCCTTGTTCCAGTATTCGAGTGGGAGACTCAAGAGGCATGTCCAGACTAGTGCAGAAACAAAGAAGGATTCATCCAGGACGAGATTCGGGGCCCATTCCTAGAGAGCCAGGGAAGACTTTCCAAACATCCAAGGGCCTTTGTAGAGAGCTTTGTTCATGTCTTCTTCAGAGTTGAAAGCGAAGGTAAAAAACCCTCTAGGCAGCGCCGCCACTTCCACTTGTCCTTTAACCATCCATTTTCTCCTTATGAAATTCCTAACATCATCAATGTTAGGCCTAAAGCCAGAGAATCATCCCACTAAGGTCATAGATAGGCCAGCTATAGTCATATCAACCACTTTGTCTGGAACGGAAATAGCAACCAGACCAGAGGCAGGGTCTGAAATGTTCGTTACTTCCGAAAGCCCAGATTTAACCAGTGGCTTCACTCCAAAGAGCGAGGACCATTTTTTCTATTTTACTCTATCGTGTGGGTCCCTGAGGATCGAATCTTTTTCTTCTCATAGTTTTTCTTTTTCCTTGTCCTCTTCTGACCCTTGAGATGTCTGACCTCCTACCTATGTGCCAGATTCAATCCCAAGGGAACAGCAGTTTCCAGGAAATCTGCCATTCATAGGAATTCTGCCATTTCCCAATTTGAAATTTGGGATTCCTGCTCCTTTTCGCTCTGCTCCTTTTCACTCCATATTTTAGATGCAAAGTTGTAGACATACTCATTACTGTTATTTATTTGTAAGTGACAGAAAATCTCTTAACCGAGTGGACTTAACAGTCTTATTTGTAAATCCTCTAGCAAGGTGACATTCTGATTGAGTGTTTGAAACCCTTTAACAAGGTCACCTCTAACAAGGTGAAGATCCTAACAAATCTGAGGGAAATCCCTTAACCGGGTCACATCTAGCAATGTATTTGTAATCTTTAACAGAATTTGCTTTTAACCAAGCATACTCTAGAAGAGTATATTTCTTAGTGGGTCTGAAATCCCACAATGGTTTTTTCCTATTTGGGTTTCCATGTTAAATCTGGTGTTATGAGTGTTGTTATGATAATGTGTTCTTAAGTTTGCATGTTTTATAGTTTTGGTTACATATATCTGTTAAAGCTACCGAGGTTGAATCTGTTGAATATACTGAAGATTAAGTTTGTATGATTCACCCCCCCCCCTCTCATCTTATTAACAATTGGCATTAGAACTAACAGGTACACCATTAAAAGCAGCAGGACAGGAAAAATAGGACAAAGAAAAGGCTGCCAAGGAGCAAGCGGAGAAAGAGAAGAAGCAATAGGAAGAAGAAAAGAAGAAACAGGCAGAAGAAGAGAAAAAGAGAAAAGAGGAAGAAAAGAAAAAAGAGGAGGAGAAGAGTAAATGAGAAGAGGAAAAGAAAAGAAAAGAAGAGGAGAAGAAGAAACAAGAGGAAGAGAAGAAGAAGAAGGAAGAAGAAAAGAAAGAAGAAGAGAAACAGCGGGAAGAGGAGAAGAGGAAGTAGGAAGAGGAGAAGAGAACACAGGAAGAGGAGAAGAAGAAGAAGGATGAAGAAGAAAAGGAGTGGAAAAAAGAAGAGAAGAAGAAGGAAGAAGAGAAAAGAAAGCAAGAAGCAAGGGAGAAAAAGAAGGCAGAAGAAGATAAGTTAAGAGCCAAAGAGAAGGAGGAAGTGGCAAAGAGCACATAGGTGGAGACCCCAAAGGTAACCAGTAGTCAAGCCAAATCGGCTGACATTACCAGTCCCATTGACCTCCAATCTGCTAATGAATTAGAGCTGCTACAAAGCATTAAGCTTGCTCAAGAACACCTAGAGGTGATAAGGAGGAAGAAGGAGCAAGACATGATCCAAGCTATAGTGGACAATCTTACCGGTTTGATACTCGGTACCAACCTCCCCAGTACTGATTCCTCTCTGGCCCAAATGAAACTCTTATGCACAGTTGTGGAGGACCAGGTACAAAGCCTAGAAGAGGTTGCCAAAGAACATGCCAAGAAGGAGCATCAAAAGGCTTTGAACACTGCCTTGGTGAAAAAGTTACATGAGCTCCAGTTCGATCTGCAAAAGGCACAGAAGGACATCAGAGATGCAATGGATGAGGGGAAATTGCTACTCAGTAAGATATGTCTATCCCATCTATTATGTGATGATGTTGATAGTTCTGATACTTAATATAAGTACAGATCCAATAGCCAACAAGATGAGAGGGGGGGGGTGAATCATACAAACTTAATCATCCATAAAAACATCAGCTTCAACCTTGGTAACATATATCAATCATATAACCAAAAACTATCAAACATGCAAACTCAAAAGCATATGAACAATATAAACCTCATAACACCAGATTTAATGTGGAAACCTAAATAGGGAAAAACCACTGTGGGATTTTGGACCCACTAAGAAATATACTCTTCTAGAGTATGCTCGGTTAAAATCAAATCCTATTAAAGATTACAAACACACTGCTAGATGTGACCTGGTTAAGGGACTTCCATCAAATCTGTTAGGATCTTCACTTTGTTAGAAGTGACCTTGTCAAAGGATTTCAAACACTCAATCAGAATGTCACCTTGCTAGAGGATTTACATATAAGACTGTTAAGTCCACTTGGTTAAGAGATTTCCTATCAGTTTCACAAAATAACAGTAATAAAATCTATCTGCAAATTCACATCTAATATGCTAAAGTAGATTCCTATTTGTTCAATACAATCTAGACATAGAACTAATCATGTCTATCTGATGGGCATCAATACTCTGCTATTCTAACAAGTCTTCAAGCTTTTGTGCTTGGTAAACACTATGTAGCATCCCTGTGCATACACTTGCCCGCATACATTGTTTATCAACAGTTTCCTATTTATAAACAATCTTCTAACCACTTAATCTCCTCGATCACATTTCCCATGATCAATCATAGCCATCAGATCTTCAATCTTGTCCAATTTCATTGTATCTTTCGATTTGAAAATGTTTTACCTCACCTTGGAACTTGCATATTCACCTTGGAACTTGTGCTAGGGTAATGCGGTTCAATCTGAGCTGTAGATCTTCCTGTTGACTTTCCATTGCCTTAGATTCATTAACAAACTTCTTCCACAACTTACCAATCATTGATCCGCTCCAGTTCATCAACTTCTTTCATTAAATATCACATGTAAACATTTAATGCATTTTGTTATAGCTCGGTTACAACTCGGTGAATACTAAACTTCACTCGATAGACATTCTACCTTCATTAACTGATAGCGATAACCTTAGGGTTTACCAACTAGGTTCTTTAGGGTTTACCGACTAGGTTCTTTAGGGTTTACCGACTAGGTTCTTTGCTTGATAACATAGTATAGTATTAACCTTTACATTTTACAACATATGTATGATGTTAAAACAATCTAAAACATCAAGATCTCATCATTGTCTGACTCAATAGTAGTTGCCCATTGAATAACTTATCCCCTCATTCATCATATTCTTTCCTGTGTCTTTACCGACTTCTTTATAATCTTCATATCATACTTCTCAAGATATGGCAACATCATATTGAATTAGAAAATCAATTTCTTGACATCAATGACAAAATAATAATATCAAGATAGTAAAACATCTTTAATCAGTTATGTCCATAATCATCAACAACCTTCTCAATATGCTTATTGAAATGTCAACAATCTTTCATTGTCTGTTATAATGTAATATTGCCAACTCCCCCTTTGGCATTGATGGCAAAACCAATTGATTTGACCTTTAAAAGATTCGTATTGTTGTTACTCTAAAATGCTTGAAATGCTCTCCCTCGTACATTAGACTTCTCTTCTGTTTTCGATATTTATTTCAATCTTTAGTCTTCTCTCAGTCTTCTCCCCCTTTGGTAGGTCTTCTCCCTCTTGGTAGGTCTTCTCCCATACAGTAGTATTCTCCCCCTTTGACAACAATGCCAAAAAGAAAAGAACTAAAACATAATTTGTTTCTGTAAGAAGTTACTTCCCGCTGTTGTGTATCAATTGAGTCTCGGTCAGAGTATTTGTCTTCAATTCCTATTCCCTGTATCATTCTCTATATTATTCCAGTATTACTTCCTGTACACTTTCATAAAAGACATTCTAAAGTGTATCACTCCAGCATCAACTCCCCAAAAGATATTCAATAGAGTCATCGAAGTTATGCTTTCACCGAACTCGGTCAGTGAGTAGAAGATAGGGGTAGGACCCCTAACTTACTTCTGAGATAATCAAAAGTGTCCTTTGGTAATGGCTTAGTGAAGATATCTGTTATTTGCTCCTTTGTGCTAACATATTCCAACACCACTTTCTTCTCTTGAGCTTCTTCACTAAGATAATGATATTTGATAGATATGTGCTTTGTCTTAGAGTGCATAACAAGATTCTTTGAAATATTAATGGCACTAGTATTGTCACAGAATATAATTACAGGCTCGATAACTTTCTCATTTATACCTTCCAATAGTTGTTTGATCCATGCAATGTTGGTACAATTCAGTGCTGTAGCAACATATTCAGCTTCGGCTGTTGACTGAGAAACACATCCTTGTTTCTTGCTAAGCCAACTCACTAGTCTTTCTCCTAAGAAGAAAGCTCCTCCACTTGTGCTTTTCCTATCATCAATGTTGCCTACCCAATCAGCATCAGTATAAACTTTTAAATCAAAATCATTTCATTTCTGATATACTAAGCCATACTCTTTAGTGCCTTTCAAGTATCTGAAAATTCTTTTGATTGTTGTCATGTGTATTTCCTTAGGATCTGTAGAGAATCTTACAACAATACCTACTGCATGTGCTATATCTGGCCTACTGTGAACAACATATTGCAACTTTCCAATCATAGATTGGTAGAGTGTCTCATCAACAGATGCAGATTCATCATTCTTTGATAGTTTGCAGTTGGTAGTCATAGGAGTACTTACTGGTTTTGAATCCTCCATTCCAAATTTCTTCAAGATTTCCTTTATGTATTTGGATTGAGTAATGAAAATCTCATTTTTTATTTGTTGTATCTGTAAACCTATAAAATACTTTATCTCACCGATTAATGACATCTCAAATTCTTTTCTCATTTCATTTCCAAAGTTCTTGCATAAAGAGTCATTTCCACAAAATATAATATCATCAACAAATATGGCTGAGATTAGTATTCCATTTTCATCATTCTTCATGTACATGTTGTTGTTCTCACTTGTCCTTATAAAACCAATCTTAATCAAATAAGAGTGCAATCTCTCATACCATGCTCTAAGTGCTTGTTTCAGACCATATAAAGCTTTGTTTAATTTGCATACCTGATCTTTATTATTGTCTTCAACAAATCCTTCAAGTTGTTCGATGAAAACTTCTTCTTCTAATATTCCATTGAGAAATGCAGATTTGACATCCATTTGATATACCTTGAAGTTCTTGAAAGCAGCATATGCCAACAATGTTCTTACCCCTTCAAGTCTAGCAACAAGTGCAAAAGTCTCACCATAATCAATTCCTTCTTCTTGGGCATAACCTTTGCAAACTAATCTTGCTTTATTCTGAATGACCTCACCTTCTTCATTTAGCTTGTTTCTGAAGATCCACTTTGTACCAATTACATTTTTGTCCTTTGATCTTGGGACTAGTGTCCATGTGTCATTCTTCTTGATTTGATCAATCTCTTCTATCATAGCATTTATCCAATCTTCACTGTTAAATGCCTCTTTCACTATTCTCGGTTCAAATTTAGATATCAAATATGTGTTCTTTCTTAGTTTGTTCCTTGTCATCACTGGATCATCTTTATCTCCTATAATCTGACTTGGTGCATTATGTCTTCTAACATACTTGGCTAATACAGGCTCGGTAGGTTCTATATGATCTTCTTCATCACTTGGTAACTGGATATCTTCTTCATTTTCTTCAACAGTTATCTCGGTAGGACTTCTCAGTTGCACATAGACAAATTCATCATAGTCTTCTGGTTCTTTGGAATTTCCTTCATTAGTTCTTTCTGCAAATTCATCAATTCTCACATGTGCACTTTCTACTATTTTGTTAGATGATTTGATCAGACATTTAAATGCTCTGCTTCTAGAAGAATATCCTAGAAATGTTCCTTCTTCACTTTTCTGATCAAACTTGTCATTTCTATCATCTTTATGAACATAGCATTTACTTCCAAAGATCTTAAAATAACTTACATTAGGTTTCTTGCCATACCAGATTTCATAAGGTGTCTTCAAAGTACCTTTCTTCAATTGAACTCGGTTCAAGGTGTAAACAGCTGTGCTTATTGCTTCTTCCAAAATGTTTGTGGAACCTTCTTCTCAATCATCAGTGTTCTAGCACAATCCACAATAGATCCGTTTCTTCTTTCAGCTATTCCATTCTGCTATGGAGTTCTTTGTGCAGAGACTTGTCTTTTAATACCATGATCATTGCAAAATAGGTTGAACTCATCAGATGTGAACTCCCCTCCTCTATCTGATCTAAGACATTTCAGTTGTCTTCTTGTTTCATTTTCAACTCTATCCTTCTACCATTTAAACATTTGAAAAGCTTCTAATTTTTCTTTTAAAAAAATTACTAACATCATCCCTGAATAATCATCCACAAATAATATGAAGTACTTATCACCATAATAAATTTGAACTTTCATAGGACCATAAAGATCAGTGTGCACAAGATCTAAAATTCTCTTAGAAGTGTAAGACTTACTTGTAAAGCTTGATCTTGTCATCTTACCCATTTGGCATCCTCGGCACATAGCATTCTCAAGTTTTTCAAGACTCGGTAGACCTCTTACTTGGTGCTTTTTACTTATTTTGATCAAATTATCAAAATTAACATGACAAAACCTTTTATGCCATAACCAAGTATCATCAATCTTTGCATGCAAACACTTATTGTGAGTTGAGTCAAGGTGAAATGTATTACCTTTTGTTTGTGTCCCGATAGTAGCTAACTTTCCATTCTTGTCATGAACTTTGACAATTCCTTTTGGAAATTCTATTCGGTAACCTGTGTTGTTTAGTTGTGCTACACTCAACAAATTGTATTTCAAACCTTCAACCCAATAAACATCATTGCATCTTGCATTATCAAGAAGTGTTATGGATCCTTTACCTCTTACCGGACATGGTGCATCATTACCAAATCTAACATAGCCTCCATCATAATCTTCTAACATAACAAACTTGTGTTTATCTCCTGTCATATGATGTGAGCATCCACTATCTATAATCCAAGAATCATTAGTGTTCATGTGAGATATAAGGTCTTTTTCTTCATAGCTTTCTTCATCTAATCCATCCTTGATAGCCACATAAACAACTTCCTCTGTATCTGTCTCATCTAATTTATCATCATTAGATTCCTCATCAGCAATTAAACATGTCTTTCTATCTCTTCTTCTGAAGTCTCGGTGTCCTCTGTAATGGTTATCTTTCTGTCTGTCATCTTAGTAATCTCTCTTTTCAGTGAAATCTTTGTTAGGACAGTTAGAAGCCATATGTCCAATTTTATCACAATTGAAACATTTCAAAGGTAGTTTTCCTTTATACTTACCTTTGCCTCTCAGTAACCTTTTGGCCAATAGTGCTTCAAACTCTTCTTGCTTTCTGATACTTCATAGAGTTTGTGTACTTCTTCCATGTTCTTCCGAAATCTTTCAATTGCTCCACTGTGATCTCCTTCAGAGTACTTATACTTTCTTTCATTGTAATCATTAGATTCATTCAGATGAAAAGAACTAAATGCAGATTCAACTTTATTTACCGAAGATCCACTATTATCAAAATTACTTAACTCAAATGCATGTAGCTTACCAATAGTAGCATCCAAGGAAACTGACATATTAGGTACATACCTCAATTCATTGATTGCAGAGACTCGGATTGCATAGGCAGGTAGAAGGGTTCTTAACAACTTACTTGTTACATCCTTTTCTTCAATAGTTCCTCCTGCTCCTTTGATTTTATTTACAATCTCCTTTAGTCTTGTACTGTACTGGGTTATGTTCTCACCTTCATTCATCCTCATAGATTCAAGTTGTCCTCTTAGACTATCTACTTTTGCTTTTTGAACATATTCATCTCCTCCATATATAGATATAAGCCTAGTCCACATTGCCTTTGCATCAGTACATCCTTTTAGATGATTAAACTCAGAATCGATCAATGCAGATGTTATTTCAATCATTGCTTGAATATGTTCTTGCTTCGCCTATATCTCTTCCATAGTCAATGGATGGGTGCTCACTGCAACAAAATCATTCTCTAGATAGTATATAGCATATTCTCCAACTCCTGATAGATGTAGCTTCATCCTTTTCTGCCATGTAGAGAAACTTGACTTGTTCAACTTAGGTGCATCCCTCTTATATATCTTTAGATCTTTAACTCAAGTGCCTTTAAACTTTCCTTTAAGAGTCCAATGCTCTGATACCAATTGATAGTTCTGATACTTAATATAAGTACAAATCCAGTAGTCAACAAGATGATAGGGGGGGGGGTGAATCATACAAACTTAATCATCCATAAAAATATCAGATTCAACCTCGATAACATATATATTAGTCATATAACCAAAAACTATCAAACATGCAAACTCAAAAGCATATGAACAATATAAACCTCATAACACTAGATTTAACGTGGAAACCCAAATAGGGAAAAACCACTGTGGTATTTTGGACCCACTAAGAAATATACTCTTCTAGAGTATGCTCGCTTAAAAGCAAATCCTCTTAAAGATTACAAACACATTGCTAGATGTGACTCGGTTAAGGGATTTCCCTCAGATCTATTAGGATCTTCACTTTGTTAGAAGTGACCTTGTCAAAGGATTTCAAACACTCAATCAGAATGCCACCTTGCTATAGGATTTACATATAAGACTATTAAGTCCACTCGGTTAAGAGATTTCCTGTCACTTTCACAAAATAACAGTAATAAAATCTATCTGCAACTTCACATCTAATATGCTAAAGCAGATTCCTATTTGTTCAATACAATCTAGACATAGAACTAATCTTGTCTATCTGTTGGGCATCAATACTCTGTTATTCTAACAGGTCTTCAAGCTTTTGTGCTTGGTAATCACTATGTAGCATCCCTGTGCATACACTTGCCTGCATACATTGTTTATCAATAGTTTCCTATTTATAAACAATCTTCTAACCACTTAATCTCCTTGATCACATTTCCCATGATCAATCATAGCCATCAGATCTTCAATCTTGTCCAGGTTCATTGTATCTTTCGATCTAAAAAAATTTTACCCCACCTTGGAGCTTGCATATTCACCTTGGAACTTGTGTTAGGGTAAAGTGGTTCAATCTGAGCTGTAGATCTTCCTGTCGACTTTCCATTGCCTTAGATTCGTTAACAAACTTCTTCCACGGCTTACCAATCATTGATCCACTCCATCTCATCAGCTTCTTTCATTAAATATCACATGTAAACATTTAATACATTCTGTTATAGCTCGATTACAACTTGGTGAATACTAAACTTCACTCGGTAGACATTCTGCCTTCATTAACCGACTAGGTTCTTTAGGGTTTACCGACTAGGTTCTTTGCCTAATAACATAGTATAGTATTAACCTTTACATTTTACAACATATGTATGATGTTAAAACAATCTAAAACATCAAGATCTCATCATTGTTTGACTCAGTAGTAGTTGCCCATTGAATAACTTATCCCCTCATTCATCATATTCTTTCCTGTGTCCTTACCGACTTCTTTATAATATTCATATCATACTTCTCAAGATATGGCAACATCATACTGAATTAGAAAATCAATTTCTTGACATCAATGACAAAATAATAATATCAAGATAGTAAAACATCTTTAATCAGTTATGTGCATAATCATCAACAACCTTCTCAATATCCTTATTGAAATGTCAACAATCTTTCATTGTCTATTATAATGTAATATTGCCAACAGATGTTCTTGCCCAGAAAGACAAACTGCAAACTGATTTGCAGACATTCATAAGCACCTTCAAGACCCCATATGAACCCTTTACTGCTTATGGGCAAACCATTCACCGGTTTCAACATCAGGCTGCATGAATTGATTTGGAGATCAACAACCAGACCAAGGATTTCTAGGAACTACAACTGGTTCTACTACCAAGACTACAAATACTTCAAAAGTGTTATCTCAATCTGGATGCCTTTACGGTTACTCAAGAGATGAGTACTTTGGATGCCATGGAGGAATAGGTATCCCAGATAGAAATGGAGAGTGAGGTTGCTACTTCATTACTTGAGTCATGGTCCTTGTCCATGAAGCAATTTATGCAGGACTTTAAATCAATTTTTGACAAGTTTCACTCTTTATTGTCATAAACATTTATTCAGCTAATAAGAACAGGGGTTATTCAGGTGTATTTTGTCATTGTTGGCAAAGGGAGTGAAGTATTCTGGTATTTAAAATTTTGATGCATGCTATGTATACTCATGTTTATCTTTGTAAGGAAGTAGTATACATTTTATTTTCTGCAAAGAGATAGTGTATATGCTTAGGGGGAGTATTTTTTATTATGGAATATTTTTTTTTGTAAAACACTTAGACGTCAAAATTTTTCCTAAGTGTTGCCATCAATGCCAAAGGGGGAGATTGTTGGCATTTTTGATGATTATGTTGTGATTGTCATTGATGGACACACACTTGCTATGAGATCACTTTTTGTATGTATGAGTTATGCTCAACCAGTATTTGTTTCAAAGCGGTATTATGTTATAGTCTTTAGACTATCGGTGTCTTGCAGAAAGTGTTTACCAATCTCAAGTGGCATGAGGACCTCAAGCGGTTCGAGGATCTCAAGCGGAATGGAGCAAAGGAACTAGAAGTGGTAGTTATCATTTTCCCAGTCTTCATTTTTGTCCACCGATAATCTGTCTAATCTGTTAAACCGGTATTACTCTAAGTTACCAATCGGTAATCGGTAAAGTATAAACCGGTATTACTCTAAGTTACCAACCGGTAATCGGTAAAGTATAAACTGGTAATACTCTGTGATGAGTTACCAGCTGGTTTATCTTTGTGATGACTTACCATCCTCCGACACATTGATGGTGATTTTGTGTCATTTTACCAAATGTGTCTAGATACAATGAACCTAGGAACTTGCAATGTAATCCTATTGGACCGACATGAAATCAGATTCCTTTTAAGGACATCATGTCTAGGGTTTCAGTATATGTGTGTAGTTGTTAGGGTTTGTGTTGGTTGATGAATTCTTGTATGTGCAATCTTAACATAAAAGATCAAGTTTGTGCACTGTAACAGAGTGTGGATTTACTGTAGACTAAAGTAATGCTGAAATGCATTAGCAATGAGCTATCATGGATCTAACCAAGCAGACTGTGCTATTTTCTAGATCATTCACTTGTTGATCACTCACATCTTTGAGAAGTTAGAAACCCTTAACCGGGTAGGCCCAGAAAAGCCTTTGTAAATCCTCTAACAAGGTGATTCACATCCGTGGATCTAAAATCCGCTCACAAGGTAGTCTTTAATCGGACTTATCTCCTAACAGGATCTGTTCTGGTAAAGAACATTGTATGACCTTAACCAGTCTGACCTTAACCAGTCTGACCTTAACCGATCTGGTTACTATTCTGCAGATAGTTACTTGTGAGTTTCATCTCACTATGTTTTTTCCCATTTGGGTTTCCATGTCAAAATATCTTGTGTTATGGTGATTGTGCTTCTATGGGTGAATGCCTTACTTGTTGTTTGGTTTGCATTTGTGTTAACTCATTTGTTAGTTAAACTGTTATACCGGTTTAACGCTAGACTGATAAAGTGTTTGAGTTCAGTAATTATTGGTATACTAATTCACCCCCCTCATCATCATCACTGTAGTAGGTGTTGTATATAGAAGTTGTTCCTCTTATATAAGACATGATATGTAATTTGGTTAATGATTCTTATAGATAGTGATTAGGGTTCCTTGTTAGAATAGATAATGTATTCTTTACTGATCACCTATGTATTTTTGTAATATGATAGGTGTATCTTATAAAATACTAGTGTGGGGTTTTCTATTAAGTAATGATTGATTGAGTTCTAGCATTGATAGAATAGCTAGTTGTTGGATTTATTGGCTAGGAATATTTGGATTTGGTGCATTAAAATGGACGCATCATATTAGTAGTATTATTATGTTTTAATTCATGAGAAAACGATAGTGTGGTAAATAGATATTGTTAAATGGGTTATATTTCATGTATGCGTAGTGGTGAAGTTAAATGATTACTTTCCTATTATATTAAAATGAAATGAAATTTAGGATTATCGTAGGAAATGATGTGGTAGAGTTTTATGATGTTTTCATGTCCTAATGTTAAGATAAGTAATCACATTGAGATACCCTAGGGAATCAAACTCTATATGTTGTAAGTTAATTCCACTTGCATATTTATGTTCATATGATCATTACTTGAGTGAATATAAATGTTTATCTTGAGTTACATATGTTGTATTAATTCCTTAAAAAAAATTCTCTATGTTCTTGTATGTTGGTTAGTTTCTGTAGGGTATTTTTAGTGGGCAATACAACTTTCCTCAATAGAAAATATCTTGTGAATATAAGTTGTAGAAATAGATCTAAGTACCTTCTTTCACAACTTCATGTTCTTTCAATTCAATGCAAATATCTCTTATGCTAGTTACTATTTCATCAACTTGGAGCATATAGCTATCAATATCTTCATCCTCAAACATATTCAAATTCTCAACCTCGCACTTGAAATTTTGTGATTCAATTTTCTTTACCTTATCATTTCCTTATAAATATTGTCAAGCTTCTTCCAAACATCATTAGCAATGCATCACCTTCAGTGGTTTAGAATCTTCCAGCTAGGTCAAGATTGCATTCCTTACTTTATAATTTCTTTCATGAAACCTAATCTATTATACATCTATTGGAGGAGTATGAGGAGTATAATCATCTCTAACTAAGTTCCAAACTCCAAACCCTAATGAGGTCAAATGTTCTTCCATTCTTACTTTTCAAAATGTATAGTTTGTACCATCTGATTTTTGTATCTTGTAAGATCCATCTAGTGCCATCTCAGACCTACCTCAAGTGATTAAGCTTACTTCAAAGTAACTTGGCTTTAATACCAATTTTTGAACATGCACCAAGACTAAGATGAGGGTGAATCAGTCTTGAACATACACTTAAACTTCTTACCACAATTCTAATAATATTAATCTAATTGACAATAATGAAATATGAAACAATGTACACACATGCAATATTTACATGGTAAACCAAATAAGGGAAAAACCATAGTGAGAGTTGTCTCACAAAATATAAATAATAATACAATTTTTTAAAGGCTCGCTGCCTAAGAAATCACAATGCTCCCAGAAAGAAGTTGATGCTGAAGAATACTACTTTAGGGAAAGATATAATAGGACCTAACAAATACAATCACTATATCAGAGTAAGATACATGAACATATGAGTTACAATTAATAATCCTTCAACATCACAACCTCTAATAGTCTCCTTACAATGTAGGTGCTCTTGACATGCTAACTCAAGCAAGCATAAATAATTCAACTCTAAAACTTTTACCACACACTTCCACTTCCTCAAATTCACATCTTTCATTATCCACACCATTTGAAAATGAAATGGTCTTCTATATATACCATCTACAAGACCTCAAAACATCAATTAGGTTGACCAAAACAAGGGACATAGAATGATCCCACTAAGTTAGCTACAAATATAAATTACAGTGAAAGTGGTCCAATCCATGAGATAGAGAGGACTTAAACACATATTATAACATCTTCCAATGCAATCCCAAACATTGCACATGTTGGCGCACATCCTACCAAGCTAGCAACATGGCAATGTGTATCTATGGAATGTGTAGCTCATAACCAGGTGGCCCAAAAACACATCCAAATGAATTCAATCATTATGTATGCCCAAAAGGCATAATAGGACACAAATACATCTCATCAAAATCTTGAAAGTTGGTGCAAACTCACAAATGCATAGCACAACCAAAAGAACAAGCCCTGTCATCTAAATAACTATAAATCGCCCTAAAAACCAACACTGGACAATATGCAGCACCAAAAAGATAAGCCATACTCATGCAGGCCACATAGAGACATTCCTCAAGAATCCAACAATACATCCATATGCTTATTTAACACTTTCATGCTAACACAAGTTGGTGCAACCAAACTGATACATATCTCTTCATAATCAGAAGGCCATGAAGAACGATCACAAGATAAAACATTGACAAACATACTTGCAAAAAAATTTATCACCTAAAATCTAAACTAAGACACAACACAAACATTGTGCACATGTCCACCAAGCCACTGGGATAGAAACATCAATGTGGAGAAATGCAAAGTACTTTCTAGACCAATCCTAAGTACCAACCAAATTAACAACATATTGCATTCACTAGAAACCATCTGCGACAATATTTGGGACTTGAAAAGATAGGAGTAAATTTTTCATAACACATACATGTTAAATCCAAAACCAAAAGACCTCATGAACAAATACAGAGAAATGTAGAGCATTCTCCCAAACAGTCTTCATAATACTTTCTTGAATTTCCATACTTCAACATGCAACAATTGTGACAACCTTGTAGCACCATTTTCTCACTTAGGAGCAACAAGAGAGATATAGCAATAGCTTGTGACATGCACAAGTCATCAACACAATATCTACTTCATCACCATGTTTCTAACCCTCATCTTAATACTTTAAATCCTCAACTTAATTCTTCTAATCCTCAACTCACTGAACAATACCATAACTACACAAGTGACATTAATGACATTAATACAAAAATCTCCAATAATTAACACAACACATCAACAACATATATTTCTCTCATTAACAACAATCTCTAACAAAACAATGCATCAACAATATATACTTCCCTAAAGGTCATCATTAATGATAAGGCACAAGATAAGGGTTGACATCAATGATAACAACTTCCAACATAATATTAAAGATAGAGAAACTTATAACAAAAATTTAGAAAAATAAGTTAACACTACATAGATCATGAAATTTTTCTTCAAATTAAAAAATTGCACAAAAAAGTGGCTACAAACTTAATTTATTGGCCTTTAAAGAATATCTAAAAAATAAAAAATAAATGTAATGGTGAGGGGGGCGAGATTTTTAAAAATTCCACTAATGTTAGCAAGACATCATGATTATTTCATCACTATAATAATGAATTGAGTTAAAATTATTTTCAGTTTGGCTAGAAACCACTTTCCAATACAAAAACCACCCAATTTTACTAGAAAACCACCTAATTTCCATGAAACCATTGATTTTTAAATAATAGTTTTAGGTTGAATATTCACAAAATATTCTAGTTAGTGGTGGAGGGGCATAGTCTTGGTGGCATCACTAGGTGGAATGTTGCTAAGGCAGTTATGCAATTGTTGGCTAGTGGTGTAGTTGAGATTGTGTACTACATAGGTGCCACTTGGAGTGACACCATTGCCATAGTCCCTCTATGCACCATGACAAAAGAATTATTTTTTTATAAAAAATATGAATGGTTGTACTATCTAGTGATTCATACAACCAAAGGTAGGAGAAAAAATATTTTTGACTTAGACACTACTAACTTTTATTTCAATAATTTGATAATCTTATATTTTTTTTGGTTTTTTTAGAACAACAAAAAAGCTAAAAGTGATTCAAAAGATTAGCTACCTTCTAGAACTATACTTTAAACCCCTACATGTAACTCAATCTTCCAATCTTTAATTTTAGTGAGATGAAAGTCAATATTTTTAGACACTATAGAACAATTGAAGACGTACTCAAGAGTATCAAAAAGTTTTGATCACTTAAATTTCAAAAGGACAGATATGCAAAGTTGGAGTAAAGAAATGATAATTTTTTAAATTTATTTGATTATCTAGATTGTATGAATATGTAAGAGAAGATAATACTAAGTTTTTTAGAAAACTATATGTAATGGTTAGTCTCAAATCTATTAAATAACAAGACTGAACAATAACTTATGCCAAATAATATAACTTTGATACCATGTTATATTCTACCAAAAATAAGAATCTAAGACAAAAATATACTATCATTTGTAGATCACATGCAATCCAACCACAAAACTATCAAATATTAAAATAACGAAATGGAAAATTACTTTTAAAAAAAAGACAATTCAAGAGAAAATGCAAGAGAATTTAGCTAATGCTCACACCACTCTATCAGACTACATAAAAGGGGTGAGTGTTGTATACATTGAAAAAAAGGGGGCATATACATTTAAGAGGTGTAGTAACTTTAAATATCCAAAATAGACAAGAATTTAACCTACTTGATAAATTCCAAATTATATGGTTTCACCTACTAAGATAATAGAAAATAACTGATTATGAGAGGTGATAAATAAATCTAAACGAAGATGTGAGACTCAACTACCCAAAGGTGGGTGAGAGGGGCACATGCAATTGATGGATATGCCATGTGCTCCCATTTCAACCAAGTCTAGTTAATCTAAGGCAAGGATAATAATATGTCTAGTAAAAATAAATATCCCCTCACATAAGAAAAATAAAAAACCTAGAATAAGAATCATTTATTGTTTTCAATCTTTAATCATTAATATATGTATAATTACTCTAGTTATATCATTAACTTTAAATATATAATATGTATGTAATTGTCATATTTCATAATAATATTAAAAAATAATCTCTTTCATATTTTAATAATTTATATTATCCTTCTACTCTTTACTTATTATTCTATAATATTTAATGTCATTTTAAAAATCAGTCAATAATCAATTATTCATATTTAAATATATATTTTAGTAATATATTGTTAATGGGCCCTTGGTTTGTTGGTGAAGTTGAAAGGTTCATAATCCGCCTAATAGAGATCAAGTCGTGTTGGGTGCAAGATTCCGACATCTAAAAGGGATGAGGTCAAGGTTGTGCCTTGTGCGCTATTAGCCAAACATGTTCTCGTGCTCTCATATCAAATAGAAAAAAAGAATTTGTGAACAAACCTCCATCAAAAAATAAAAAACATTTATTTGTAATAACTTAACTATAAAAATTATATATTTTAAGTGAAAACATTCAAAAAACTCTCATGCGGTACTATTAAAAATACAATCATAATTTTTTCATGCTTAAAATCATTAGGCAAGATCAGAACTAGTTAGGTTAAAAGGAATAATCACGGATTCCTTAACTAATCTAGCAAATCCTAAACATAAACCAATGAAATAGATGCAAAATTGAATGAATTAAACAATATAAAACTCCCTATTCTGCATCATGTCTTCCATTGTTCTTCTCCAAAATTGTGTTGTGAGTGGCTCTCAGATATTGCACTAGGATTCTTGCATCAAAGATCATGATTGTTGAAAATGCAGAAATGATGTTGCTTTTATAGATTTTTGGGACAGATTGGGTGATAAATAGAATTGAAGTGTTGATTGATTAGTTAACTCCTTTTGATTGATCTATTAAGTGGATCGATTGGATAGATAACTCAATTGATTGATTAGTCAACTAGATAGATTGGCTAGTTAACTGAATAGAGTGAGGAGAAGACTGAATAGATTGAGAGATAGCTAAATAGATTGGTTACTCAGAAAAAGGTGATTGGGAGCCAAAAGTAGAGATTGGAGAGTTAACTGAGCCAACTAGTTAGTTAATTGATTTGATCAATTAGTCATGATTTTCAACATGCGTTGTAGGACTTTTGAATTGAAATTTAGTTTCATGTTTATTTGAATTTGAATTTTGATTTTCGAATGATGAAATTGAAATACACATTAACTTGGAATGTGATGAAATTCAAATTTGGTGAAATGTGAATTTGAATTAGAAAAATATTTGAAATTAGAATTTGGGGATTTGGAATTTGAATTAGTTAGCTAATTAAATAATTTAAAGAAATTATTTAATTATTTAGAAATTGAATTTAATTAGATAATAAAGATTATTCAATTAAAGGGATTAAAATCATAATTAATCAAATACAAAATACAAAATATTTAATTAATATTAGAAAAGGGTTAAATGATTTATTGATTAGGATAGAATAGAAAT
The DNA here is from genome assembly GCF_030272615.1 of Cryptomeria japonica. Classification (NCBI taxonomy): domain Eukaryota; kingdom Viridiplantae; phylum Streptophyta; class Pinopsida; order Cupressales; family Cupressaceae; genus Cryptomeria; species Cryptomeria japonica. The sequence goes on from NC_081408.1 coordinate 94,744,914, forward strand.
TGAATAATTAGTGAGATGATGAAGAAATTGAATTTAGAAGAATAAGATTAATTAAATTAATTAAAGAATTAAAGAATTATTTAACTAATTGGATGAATAATTAGTACATGATCAAAGAGACATTTTTATGTGTCTACATTTTCCACTCTTTGAGACAATGTCGATACGACGTTTTTTCAAAAAAAAATGAAAACAAATTGCCCCAGTATGCCCCGGTGACACTTAGGGTGTAAATATTGCCCCCTCGGAAAATTGGTCGAAAAAATTATGGAACTAAGACCAATTTAATGATAACATGCTAGTGAGTAATAGAAGAATTGTTATTATAATGAAAGAGAGAATTGATGAAACAACATGTTAGATTAAATGATAGAATTGATTCCAAAAAAGATATTTGATTGATGAGAGAATTCATTGAGGAGAAAGAATCAGCAAAACTAAGATGAGAAAATGATTGATGACAATAGATATGCGAACTTGTGTCTTTATTCATAGTGCAATGTATATATTCATTAGTGAGCCTTATTATGTAACAATGAAGTTGTGTGCATCAGGGTATAAGGAACCAAGATGTAAAGATATGTCATTGTAGAAACAAACATGTAGTAGACAAGGACTAAACCCTTCATTCTGGGAATAACACCAAGGGTTGAGGTATGTGCGTTAGTCACAATCATAGTTATCCCTGACTTCATTTTTGCATAGGATACTTGCCAAATGAACGTACCAATCACAAACACCCATTGGAATGATTGCCCCAAAACTTCATTGGTTCACACCACAAACATCAAACAAAGAAAAAGATCATGCTCATCACGGCTCCTCTAGTCACTTGTGGAAATCCTTGAGTAGCATAGTAACATGACTTTACGCCATTTGATAAAAAGATAAAGACCAACTAGGACAAAATCCATTAGCCATATTGATTTGTGCCTTCATTTTGATTACTTAATGTGATGATTGATAATGTCTAGTTTCAAAAAGTTTCGACCCCATTTAAGACTGACCTGTGTGATTTCGAGTGTATCCTCTTTTGTTTAAAACAAGATAATGATCACTTGATACGGATAATTGAGACAACTTGATTAGTTCGATTGCAAATTGTTTCTTAGATAGTTGTAACCTTTGTTAACTTCATGCAAAGCATTTACTGGATATCTTCTAGGGTGTTTGATTCTTGTGAGACGTTTTATTTCAAGTTTTCGATGTTTTTCAATTTTTAGTAATTTTCCAAGAGCTTTTTCGATGTTTTTGTTCTTTTTTTAGGATCGTATTCGAATGTTTTAAATTATGTTGTTTTTTGATGTTTTTGGATTTTATTGTTTTCTCAAATTTTTGGGGTATTATTGTGTTTTTTCGATGTTATTTCAAATTTTTCAAGATCATATGAATGTTTTTGGTATTCCTTTGAGGTCTTTTTACACTTTTTATGGATTTTTCCAAGGCTTTTTATGCTCTTTTAGGGATTTTTTCAGGACTTTATTTGATTTTTATGATTTTTTTCAAGACTTTATCTGATTTTTAGGATTTTTTCAGCTATGCCCCCTATATGTAGACTTGTTATGACATGATGATCTACATTATGCACATGGAGACATTGAAATTTTTGATATGAACTATGCTAATGCAAGATGCAAGATGAGGATGCATTTCCTATTTGAACAAGGATGATTGTAAGCGCTTATCCTTATGTATTGCATTTATTGAAATATGGTATGAAATTTTTTAGAGATAGGAGTTCAATCCATTCTCAAAATACCTAGGACCATCCGACTTAATGTAATAACCCAACAAAATTTGACCACTTTTTTTTTGTTTACTTTAATCATTTGTGTTTGATTCAATCGCATACTTTGGGCATCCATCCATTAGGATTAGACATTCATCCATCCGGGATGAGAATCTAACCATACGAGTTAGGCATCTATCCATACGAAGTAGGAGGTTTCATCTATCTAATATGGGATAGGCATCTACCCAAACGGGGTAGGCATCTATACAATAGGGATAGGAGGCTCTCTAGCCAGAGACTTAGACTCATCAGGACAATTCAGGTCCTGAGTCACTCACTAAGTACTACACTCCTCTAATAGGAGTACACTGAGGTCATCGTCCTTAGGAGAAATCAAATAACATAATATAAGCTTGAATTTTGCCTCGAAATTTGGCTTAAAGCCTCAAGAAGTCAAGTGAATCCATACAGGATTCCTTCCGAGTATGCATTGAATTACTTTTTCCTTTTTATTATACTTATCTTTCAAATTAGGATTCTTCTCAATCCTTCTTCTTACCAAAACCTAGACCCCATCCACGAACGCCTAAGTACTAGGGACAACTCCATCCCTAGACTGCCTACATACCCGTTTCGGCAAGGGATCAAGGCATAAAGTATGTAGTTCTATTTTCTACTCTATGGTTTGATGTAAACTAATTAGTGGGTACGCAACCCTTTCTAGGGTCAATGTCCCAAACAGTTTCTCTACGGTTGCTACCCACTATGGTAGCACTTAAGCAAAGGCTCAAGATGGCCTATTGCTTGTGGCCTTAAACAATTAGATCCTAATACCTATCATAAGCGTCACCCTTGACCCAATTGTCAATCGTCAACATCTCTTCAAGATTAAATCAATTTCATAAAAGCATTTCACTCAATCAACCCTAAAGGGGGTTTACTATGGTTTAACTTAGTGGATGTAAAATCCTTTAAGGATTATCTTATTAGATTATCGATCCAAGGGGGATTACCCGCCCCTTGGATTTTAACTTCCAAGTGTCCCTTATTACTCCCCGACGATTTATAGGGACGATGCCATAGACGTCATTGATGCAAATTTATTAGGTGTTAAGTGCAATAGTTCAACACGATGACATTACCCATAAGCATGACCCAGAGGCATCGTAAATACCGAACACTGCTAGGTTTTGGTTTTTCGACTTCCTTTATTTAGTTTTCTAACTAAGAAACTATGAAAAACATCATGCTTGAAACAATTATGAAATGAATGTACATAATTAGACATTGCAAAGTTTAATTAATTGAAATAACTACCTCGATGGCATTTATGTACCACTTGATAAAAATACCATCTTTCTACAACTAAACTATTTAATATTTCAAACTTGAAGTCTAACTTACACAATAATGACAACTACGAAACTCGCATATTGATAATTAAAAATGTGCAACTTGCATGGAGATGATAAAGACGTCAGTAAATGCAATTAATGTATAAATAATTTGCATGATGCAAGAATAGTGTAACTTACATGCAAGATTAAGCAATGTTTTATTCCTACCACAGGAATAATTAATTATAGAGTCACAGGTTCCAAAAATAGCAATTAGTTTAGACAGACAAATTTTGGATCAAATCATAATAATATAAATTAATTACTTATAATGAATCTAAAATTCCAACTAAGTAACCCAATAAATCTCAAATAGATTGAGAGATTCCAATTATATACTTTAATTTACAATTACGAATTTACTACACAATGATCCTAATTATTTATAAATTTTTCTAAGTTTAGTTTACTAAGTTAAAATTTATACTAAAGAAAGTAATAACAATTCCTAAATTGCAAATTATATATATATATATATATATAATTATAATAATAAATAAATAAAAATAAGCAAAACCTTGTGTTTTAAGAGTTAGTGGGGAGTGGGGCCCACGGGTCCCATCACCCCTACGGACCTGCAGGTGCAGGCCCACAGAGATGAGGGGACATCGTGGGCCCCTCCACTCCCCCTACGGCCACTGCCATAATAGTGACCGCAGGGGAAGTGGAGGGTGCCACCTCCCCGACGGTTACATTAACACCGCCTCCCCCTACACACTGCCCGATAAATACTTCATGCATAAAGACTTTACTTTAACTTATTTATTACCATTTTTTTGTATAAATTAATAATATATATGTGTGTATATATATATATATATATATATGGTTTTCATTCCAGTTTATTTAATGTTATAAAAAATGTTATTATAAAAATAAGAATAAGAATTTTTTCACAGGCATGGAAGATAATAGAGGAAGTTTATTTTAGATGATCTCATAGGAGTCCAAGGAAATACATTGTGCTTGAATTTGAGGCAGCAATACAACAGAGAGCTAAATCTCCTCAGAGATAGGTACATGTATAAATTTTGATTTCATAGAGATCATATTCAACAAATCTGTCTTATGTTGAGATAATAAAAATTTTATGAGATTTCCTGGAAATTGATATTCACAGAGAGAGATTTCTGAAAACAAGATAATATTTCCACTGGGATTTTATACAATAAATCTGAGAAGAATTCCTGCTTGAAATATTATATCACATAGCGAGATTTCTTAATACAATGATTATATGCATAGAGAAAGAAATTATTTATAGAGATAAAAGATTTTGAATTTGAAACAAGATTTTATTTCTTTAATCTAATTCACAGCAAGAATTTGAACAAGATTTTATTTATCTAATCTAATTCACAGCAAGTATCTAAAACAAGATTTCATTAATCTAATTCATAGCAAGAAATTGAAACAAGAAATCTAATTCACAGCAAGAAATTGAAACAAGATTTCATTTAGTTAATCTAATTCACAACAAGAGATTCAAACAAGATTTCATTTAGTTAATCTAATTCACAACAAGAAATTGAAACAAGAAATCTAATTCACAACAAGAAATTGAAACAAGATTTCATTTAGTTAATTTAATTCACAGCAAGAAATTGAAACAAGATTTCATTTAGTTAATCTAATTTACAACAAGAAATTGAAACAAGATTTTATTAATCTAATTCATAGCAAGAACAAGATGCATGATTCAAATAAAATAAAATAAAAAGAACCTGGATACTTGCACTTAATGTAGAATCCCCTCTGAATTCTTCAACTAGCCTCCCTTGATCCTTCCTTGCAATCTTGGAAAAATTTCTTCAAAACAACCTTAACTATTCTCCAAATGAAAATATGACTACTAAAACAAGTATTTGAGAAAAATTTCTTCAAAGAATAACCAACTCCCTCTTTTGAAAACTTGCATACAATATATAGGAAAAATCCCTTAATTCCACTATTTAGAGAAATTAATTAAGAATGAGATTCTTTTTCCAATATTGGACCCATGCAAAATTGATTAATATCCTAGTGGGGGAGTTACATGCAAGGTATTGAAGATTCCTCTAGAAGTTTCTAATTTCTCCTACAACATGTGCCATAATTGGGAATGGGAAAAAGAATAAATAAATAATGCCTCTTTAAATTATATTCTCCAAGTGTGTATGTGGGTCCATTATTTATTCTTTTATAATATTTATTCAATCATTTTCAATAGCTCAACCAAAAAAATATAATAGAATTGTATCAAATCAAAAAGTGATAAAGGAGGGTTGTGACACTTAACACACTATGTGCCTAAGATTTATAAATGGAGACGTGCAAAACTTCTCCACCAATTCTTGAAACTTTGATCTTCTTTTGCCCATGTGTGTGTGATTGAATTTATTCTAACTCTTATAACCGTTAGAGACCCTTAGAATCCTATGTGACTAGCTACATGAGTTATTCTAAATTAAAAAGCATCTTGGACAGAGCCTCGCTTCCAATCAGACGTCTATAACCTCGACGAGGTTATACACTGTAATTTATCGAATATTGCTCCATTTCTACCAGTTGTCCATAGCCCTGATGGAGTTACTCACATGTTCCCATAGCCAAGATTTTATTACATTTGTACATGCATGATATTGTATTTATATATCTTTTCTCTTTGCTTTGATATTTTGAGATGGAATTTGGTGAAGCACTTTTCTTTTATATTCTTGCATTGACTTAAAGTAATGAAACCTACTTGGGTATGACGATTACATCGAAGATGAAGTAGAATTTAGATTTTTCACTAGCCACGTGGCCAACCAGGTATCCATAACAACTTAGAGAAAATGGTTAATGTGCAAGATATAGCAATTTTGGGTAACAAAGCTCAATATTGAAACTTCTACCCAACCATAGATAAAACTTAATCACAAGGTGACATTGAAGGTGAATGACCGAAGACTTTCAAGAACTTCATGTACAAGTATCTAAGAAATGAGACAACCTTCACTCCTTTCAGTGCAGACAAGTGAATAACTAAGACAATCGCCTTGCTTTATTAATGTAGCTATATGCAAATGCAAAAACTATATTCTATGAAGATTATGAATGTGAAGCATTTAGAAAAGAAACTATATGCAATGCAATCTTGAAAGAAAGTGATATGCAGATGCAAAAAGTAAAGTCTAGACTAACCCAACCCTTAGATGTAATATCGATCAAGGTGCATGTTGTTCATAGGATCAGGAAGTTTATCTCCCTCCATTGTTGTTAAATTATAGGCACTATTTCCAACAACCCTTGTTATCACAAAAGGACCTAACTAGTTAGGCTCAAATTTTCCTGAGTTTTCTCATTTTGCTAGGTTCATTTGATTATCCTTAAGAACTATATCCCCCACTTCAAATCACCATGGTCTTATCCTTTTTTTATAGCTTCGTCTTAGTCTATTTTGGTAACCTTGTAAATGATTTAGAGCATTTTGTCATTTTTCGTCTAATATCTCTAGTTCTTGCAAATGTGTGACTTTGTAGTCTTTGTCTAATATGATGTTTTTCAAGGAGACTCTTAGTGAGGGAAATTCTACCTCACTAGGAAAAATAGCTTCTGAACCGAATACTAAAGAGCATGGTGGAGCACCTATAGTTGTGCATACACATGTTCAATAAGTCCAGAGTCAAGGATTTAGCTAAATATGTCCATTTCGTCCTGCTTCGTTGACAACTTTCTTTGAGATTTTGAGGATAATTTTATTTGTTGCCTCTGCTTGACTATTTCTTTGGGGATAGTATGGAGTAGAAAAATGGTGTTGAGTTTGGAATTGATTGCAAAGTTCACATACTTCTTGGTTTTTGAAAGTTCACCCATTATCTGTAACGATGCACATGGGGACACCGCATCTGTAGATGATATAGTTCAAAATGAATTTATCTATATGTTTTCTTGTTGTGTAAGTCATAGGGATTGCCTCGACCAATTTAGTAAAATATTCAGTAGTTGTGAGTATGAACTTATGTTTGTTGAAGGAGGTAGGGTTTATCTTTCCCACAAGATCCAGTCCCTATTGTGAGAACAGCCATAGTGATATAATTGGTTCAAGGTCTTGGGTGGGTGCATGGTGATAGTCCTAAAAATGATCGTTCAAAAATCTTCATGCCTTAGTCAAAATATTGGTCATTTTGATTTTTTCTTGCTCTTTGTCTTGTGTTTTAGGGTCAGGGTTTAGGGTTTATGCATTTTGATTAAGTCTTTTATAAAAATCCTAAGCCTATTATAATTTGGTGTTACCTTTTCTCCACTTAAAGCCAAGAGTCTACTTACCATTGGCAGGGCCATGTATTTCCTGTTGGGCCCCTATTAATATTTTTCTATGTTTGCACTTTATTCTTCATCTTAGGTGGGTCCCTTTTTAAATTTTTTAGTGGGCACCTTAATAATTTTCCTAAGTCATCCTTAATATTTCAACCGATGTCTTTATGTTAACAATTGAGCTACTAAGAGTTCCTACATTTTTCACATGGTTTAACGAATGAAGATGTTTTAATTTCTGCAAAAAGGTGCTCGATGTTTAACTGGCTAAAGACTTGCGGTTACCGTGGCTGGGAGGTAAAGATTGAGTAGATATGATGGCTCTCATAACCCCATGATCGAAGATGCTCAAAGGTTACGGATTGTGGCATTGAGATCATGCCACATGTCCTATGCAGGCCGAGGTAAGTTAACGGTGCCCGCTGGCCGAGGTGAGTTGGAGGGTCAATTGGAGGTGTCACGTCATAACTTTGATGAGCCCACTTGCAACATGTGATGGTTGTTAGTATTTTGATGATGTTTAGTTGTGATTTTCATTGATGCACACACACTTATTTGTTATATGAGTTATTCTCAACCGGTACTATTTTATTTTTTTGTTCAAACCGGTATTGTATGCCATTATATGCATAGTCTTTGTTTGTTGAAGACTATCAGTGTTTGCAAAAGAAGAAGCTTATCAATGTTTAGATGCTTGACCCCACTGGCTCCACCCTTGGCACTCACTTCTTTGGGGTAGCCAAGAACCAGTTTCTATGAAAAGTCCCCATGGCAAACTTTATATCTCTACTAGGAACCGTATGTGTGGAAGCCGCTTCAGAGGTCTGACCTCCTGCGCCAACAACTAGAAGGATTTTGGCAACTAGTACAAGTGTTTTTTGGTAAAGGCTTCCAGTCATGTGGCCATACATGTGGCACTTTCAACTCTATAAATACAAAAGGTTCCCAGCCTATAGAGGTTATGCTCCATAAGGTTTATGGGGAAACATAGTGTCGGTATGAACTTATCGACACATGTTGTTTGGGACTTTAGTCACAAACATGATTTATTTACAATGGATTGGAAGGACTCCGTATTAGCCCATTTCCACTTTAGGTCGTTCCCCTCTCACAAGCCCCCTCAAGGCAGCTCGGGAAGGGAGGCCCTCTAAAGGATTTAATTGCTTGAAAGTAAAGAAAGCATAAAAGAGTGGGTTTGGCTTTTTGGTCACCCAATTAAGGGGAGAGAATATACCTACCACTTTCGAGACATGGAATATAAGTGTTCCTTTTAACCTTTTCAAAGCAATTGTTGGCTAAGTCCTATTTGGAGATGTTGCTCCAACAAGCATGGTGTTTATTTTAGCCTTTTTAGAAGTCTATGTGCAACTATTTTAGAGAAGTTACTAAAAATGCAAGTTGCATGTTGTCAATTTATCCTCTTAGTTAGACTAAATGAACAAGACATGATATATTACTTCCCAAAATAAGGCCTTTAATTAACTAGATGAAGAAATGCATAAAATTTGCCTTAAACACCATCTTGCACATGCATGTTAGTAGTTTGAAAAAATCTAATTTCTTGGACATTCGGGCCTGTAAGAAAATTTTGTTAGTTGGAAACAAAAGTGCTAATCTAACACATGTGTTATCTTTCTCCTCAAAAGCGCTAACCTGTAGACAAAAAGCACTAACCTAGACTACAAAAGCGCTGCTCTGTGGATACAAAGCGTGATTTATTTAATAAATGTGCTAATCTAGAGGACAAAAGCACTAACCTAGAAGACAAAAGTGCTAACTGATGATGCTAATGTGCAGATTTTCAGACAAAAGTGCTAATCTACATGGCATATACGCTAACCTGTGATGCAAATGCGCTAACCTATGAGCAAAAGCGCTATCAGAATTCACATATGCGTGAATTTGCATTACAAATTCATTAATTTTACTTTTTGCGATATTTTTAAAGGTATATGTGAGGTCCATGAGCCCCACGGTGGGTGCCAAAATGTATAGACTTGAATTTCATCCTCAGAATGCTACCTGCAACAGGTTAGTTTCACAAAATACCAATAGAAATGCTAAAGGAAATCCAAACTCAACCAATGAAACTACATGAAATATATATGAAATAAAAATACTAATATTACCTTCATGGTTTATGTCTCATTGTGTCCTAACTCCAATGTTCCTGGTTGCATATGGTGTTCTCTTAGACAATGCACTGATAGCTTCCAAGATTGCATAGGAAGAATGGACTGATAACTGATAGTTAACAAATGCTATGATATGAAATACTACATGACTATGCTATATGATAAATTTTATTTTCTTCAAGATTAAAACTCGAGGATGCCTAAGTTTCACAAATGATTTTCTTCAAAATGCACTTGAAGTCTAACTCTCTCTCAACTGAAGCTCTTGATTTTATAGACTTTGAGAGGATGAGATGATGTGGCTTAGATCAATGGTCATGATCAGATCTACAGATTTGGATGGTTGTGAGAAAAGGTGAAGGTTGAGAGAAAGGGGGAAGGAGAAGACAAGTATCACTCACCTCACCATGACTAGGTTGTTGACTGAGAGAATCTAGGGATGGTTGGAGAAGATTTAGGCATGATAGGACAAGTGGACTCAAGTCCTTCCTAAGATGTAGGCGTTGTTGCAGAGAATATAGAAGATGGTTATGAAATATGTGTATGTACATAATATTCATTAAGTTTGGAGGTAGGAGATAAATGATGAATTAATATTTAAGAAATATTAATTTCCTTAACCACATGTTTGATGAGTTGGCAAAGGGAAGATGAAGTGGAGATGGAAGGTGATTTGGAAGAGAAAGATTAAATAATTTAGGAAATTATTTAATATTTGAGACTATAGGATAGGAGAATAACTATTAAATATTAGATATTTAATTGTTTGGAGAGGATAATTAAATATTAGATATTTAATTAACTTGGTTAAATGGAATAAAAATTAAATATTAGATATTTAATTATTTTAGAGGAATAAAATAAATGAATTAATTAATAAAATATTAATTAATAGAAAGACACAAAATGAATTAAATAAATTAATCTTTTCAAATTAACTATTTAATAGAAAATAAACATTAAATAAATATATAATATTTATTTAATCACTCATAGTCAATTTTATGTGTATACAAAGGTCAAAGTGGTAAAGCAAGCTTTTGGAGAAGTGTGTTGTGCTCGACATCAGCAAACCCTAGTCCGGAGTGAAAAGGTATTTTTTGTCGAATCACTCTTATCATTCGGAATTATTTAGACATGGCTTCTACATCCAAAGTCTCTTCTAATTCTTCCGCACCTGAGGAGTCATGTGAACCTCTTAGGAAGAAATTGAAATACAATGCCCTATCTCAAATTCCCGTTGGAGTCATTATCAAAGGGGATGTTTCTGGTTATATTGATTGCAGACTGGTAGACCTAGGGTCTCTAGTGATTCACTCCCAATTCAGTTTGTTCTATGGAAAAGATAAGAAGATTAAACCAGAGTACAACGTGATTGAGAAGAAGAAACTCCACAATGTAGTATATTTTCTCGAGGAATTCACAGAAGATCATATAAGAATTATTCTTAGTAGGGTTCATGGTAATAAGATATATCTTGAGCGAACCCATGATATCACACCAGAGGCAATCCATGTCGTGACCAGTTTCTGCAATATTGGAGAAGTCCCTGTTCTTCGTAAGATCACAAAAACCAAAGTGATAGAGCTCACCAATTCTATGAGCAATAAGAGGGAAATGACTATCAACACTATTGAAGATGACTTGGTGAAGTATGCATGCATGGTGATCGGGTGTAGAGTATTTTATGCTAGCAGAAGGAATTATGTTCCTACAACTGCGGTGCATGCTGCTTATCAGATGATCAAGGATGATGCAGAATATGACTTGTGTACCCGCATGCAAAAACAACTCATGGAGAATTTGAAATCCATCAGAGAAGACAAGACACTAAGGTTCAAATTCAGTCAACTACTTGTCGGGTTGTTTTTCTACTTTCAAGGGTATTTTTTGAGAGTTGGTGATGTTCAATGGTCAAGTGACCTACCTGTTGCAAGGCAAATCAAGGAGAGTCTGCAAGTAGTAGGATCTACTCATTTGGAGACTCTGAACAAGTATTTTGATGAGTTCAGATTGAAGATGAACCAGAGAACAAGGATATTAGGTGACTTGGTTAAGAAGTATGAAGATGATATCTGTTTCACAATCAAATTGGATCATTGCATAATGGAAGCGATTGAGCCAAGACAAGATAAAGTTGAGCCTATGGGCTATGAAGTGGTGAATGATATACTTACTGGGTATGCCTCTACCCTACTTGCTTCACCGCTTGATCCAAAGAAGAAGAGGACCGGTACCTACTCTGAGAGAGTTAATCCTCCTGAAGTACCAAAGCAGAAGAAGAGGAAAGTTGTGCCATCAGCATCGGCATCAGTTACATCTGTTGACATTCCTAAAGTGACCAAGATGTCACCATCCAAGAAGAAACCGGAGGCTATTCCGAAAAAGGTATTTGAGAGGAAGAATAGAACAAAGAATGAAGCACAAGATTCAGTAGACACTGAAACAGAAGATGAAATAAAGAAGGTGAGGCAATCAAGTAAGAAGACCAAACTAACCGGTAATGTACTTGCAACCTCTACACCTATAAATATACATGTTGCCTCTTACAAGCCTATGAAACATTATCAAAGGATTATAAAGAATATTAGAAGGAAAATTCTTGATGATCTAAAAAATTATTTTGATGATCTTAGCAATATTGAAAAGCAGGAGGTCGAGTAAGAATTTATTAAGTATTTATGTGATAATGATTGGTCTTTGATTGATGTTAAACATGTTGCTTCTAATTCTTTGTGTAACTCTTTGGATAATAAATGATGCATTGTCATTGAAATGGAGAAAACAATTACGGAGCAAATTTTTGCTCAATATTTTCTAGATGCTTCCAATTCTGAATTATATCAACTTCTTGATCGGTACAAAGGCATATTTTTCATGAGAAAGAGAAGACTTCAATTACTTGGAGGTAAAATTTGTAAAGTAGAAAAAGACACTCATCTACAGGCTAAAACAAATGTCAAGATGCAGAACTTATCCGAAGCAATTCAACAGGCTGAGTAAGAGCCTGACCTTTCAAAATCTAAACTGGATGAAACCTTCAATGATCAGGGAGAAAGAGTAACTGAACAAAATGACCCTATTGATGTGGATGCATTAGATGTTGAAGGTACTAAATTGGAGGAAGCAGATAAGGAGCAAGCGGAGAAGGATAAGGAGAAAGAGTAGAAAGAGAAAATGGAAAAAGAGAAAGTGGAGAAATAGAGAGTGGAGAAAGAAAAAGCGGAGAAAGAGAAAGTGGAAAAGGAAAAAGCAGAAAAGGAGAAAGTGGAGAAGGAGAAAATGGAAAAAGAGAAAGTGGAGAAAGAGAAAGTGGAAAAGGAAAATGCAGAGAAAGAGAAAGCAGAGAAGGAGAAAATGGAGAAGGAGAAAGCGGAAAAAGAGAAAGCGGAGAAGGAGAAGGAGAAAATGGAAAAGGAGAAAGAAGAGAAAGAGAAAGCGGAAAAGGAAAAGGTAGAGAAGGAGAAATTGGAGAAGGAGAAAGAGGAAAAAGAGAAAGCAAAGATGGAGAAAGTGGAGAAAGAGAAAGCAGAAAAAGAGAAAGTAGAGAAGGAGAAACTAGAGAAGGAGAAAGAGGAAAAAGAGAAGACCGACAAGGAGGCTAAGGAGAAAGAAGAGCAGGAGAAGAAGAGACAAGAGGAGATCAAAGAAAAGGAAGGTGGAAAAACTCTCAAGGCAACTGGGGATCAAGTTCAAGCCAAACAAGTTGATCCCATTGGTCATAGTGAATTGACTCTTGCCTGTCTCACCAAATTGGTAGATGAAAATGAGCTCTTGAGAAGTATTCAACTTGCTCAAGAAATATTGGAGGAACTAAGAAGGAAGAAAGAAAAAGATGTTATTCAACTTGTTGTTGATACTCTTTCAACCTTGGTTCCTGATACTGATCTTTTCGGTACCGACTCTTCACTGGCCCAGTTAAAATTTCTATTCACAGTAGCGGGTGATCAAGTGCACTCATTGGATGACGTTGCCTAGGCTACCGTAGAGAAAAAGCATGCAAAGTAACTAAAAATTGCGTTGGTGAAGCTATTTAATAAAGACAAAGCAAAGCTGATCCATTAGAGAGATGATATCAATCTGGCAATGGCTAAAGGCAATAAACTTTTGAGCAAAATCAGCCAGCCCAATCTATTTTGTGATGATGCTATGAAGAAGAAGGGTCAACTCCAATCGGAGTTAAAGAAATATATAGACAACTTCAAAGTGCCCTATGATTCCTTCATAGTGTATGGGCAAACTGTACAGACTCGTCAGAAATAGATTGACAGGATTGATTCAGAGATCTGCAAGCGGTCTCAAGATCTATTAAAACTTCAATTATTGTTGTTACCTAGGTTATAGATTCTTCAGAAGTGCTTTCTGAACATGGACGCCATTATTATCACTTAGGACTTGAGGACTATTGATGCCATCGAGGAGTTAGTGTTCCAGATGAAGACTCAAAGTGAAATTGTTGCCTCACTCCTAGATACCTGGTCTACTCATTATTGTCATAAACATATACTCTGTTTTCATGTTATGCAATATGATATTGGCATGTTTGCATTACTTTGTCATTGTTGGGAAAGGGGGAGTGATGTTGAATTGAAAATTTCATGGTGAGTGGTATTGAAGTAGTACATGCTTGTAATTTTGGCAAAGGGAATAGTGTATATGCTTAGGGGGAGTAATTTTGGTTACGACATCATTTTTTGTTTTGTAAGCACTTAGATGTCAAATTTTCCTAAGTGTTGCCATCAATGCCAAATGGGGATATTGTTGGTATTTTGATGATGTTTAGTTGTGATTATCATTGATGGACACACACCTATTTGTTATATGAGTTATTATCAACCCGTACTATGTGATGTATTGTTCAAACCGGTATTGTATGCCATTATATGCATAGTCTTTGTTTGTTGAAGACTATTGATGTTTGAAGAAGAAGCTTACGGGTCAAAGCATGATCAAGGACCTCAAGTAGTATGGGGACTTCAAGCGGTATGAGGACCCCAAGTGGTAGCCAATCTTTTTAAGATCGGAACACCATGTTCCAATTTACTTGTCTTTGTTTGTAAACTGGTAATCGATATACTATGTTAGGTTAACCGACAAACTTGTAAAGTTTGATGAGTTATCATCCACCAACACCAATGCGGTGATTTTGTGTCGTGTTACAAATTGTGTCTAGATGCACTGTACCTAGGAAATTGTAGTCTAATCTCATTGGACTGACATGAAATCAGATTCCTATATGAGGACATCATGTCTAGGATTTTAGCGCGAGATGTATGCATGTGAAGTGTAGTAGAGAAGATTAGGTTTTTGCAGAAAAGGTATCTTGCAATAGAGATTCATCAGAAGACTGAAGTAATGTTGTAATGCATTAACAGAGAGCTTTCAAGGATCTAACTAAGCATTTTGTGCTACTTTGTAGATCACTTACTTGTTGATTACTAATCTCTTTGACAAGTCAGAAACCCTTAACCGGGTAGGCTTAGCCAAGCCTGTTCTAAATCCTCTAACAAGGTGGTTCATAGTTGTGGATCTGAAATCCTTTGACAGGGTAGTCTTTAATGGGACTTATCTCCTAACAAAGATCTGGATTCCTAACAGGATCTGTTCTAGTGAAGAACATTGTAAGGCCATAACCGATCTGGTTGCTATATGATAATTTCTATTTGCTTTAAGATGCCTAAGTTTCACAAATGATTTGCTTGAAAATGCACTTGAAGTCTAACTCTCTCTCAACCGAAGCTCTTGATTTTATAGACTTTGAGAGGATGAGATGATGTGGCTTAGATCAATAGTCATGATTAGATTTGCAGATTTGGATGGTTGTGAGCAAAGGTGAAGGTTGAGAGAAAAGGGAAAGAAGAAGCCAAGTTTCACTCATCTCACCTTGACTGGGTTGCTGACTGAGAGAATCTAGGGATGGTTGGAGAAGATTTAGGCATGATAGGACAAGTGGGCTCAAGTCCTTCCTAAGATGTAGGGGGTGTTGGAGAGAATATAGAAGATGGTTATGAAATATGTGTACATACACAATATTCATTAAGATTGCAGATTGGAGATAAATGATGAATTAATATTTAAGAAATATTAATTTCCTTAGACACATGTTTGATGAGTTGGCAAAAGGAAGATGAAGTGGAGATGGAAGGTGAGTTGGAAGAGAAAGATTAAATAATTTAGGAAATTATTTAATATTTGAGACTATAGGATAGGAGAATAACTATTAAATATTAGATATTTAATTGTTTGGAGAGGATAATTAAATATTAGATATTTAATTATTTTAGAGGAATAGAATAAATGAATTAATTAATAAAATATTAATTAATAGAAAGACACGAAATGAATTAAATAAATTAATCTTTTCAAATTAACTATTTAATAGAAAAAAAAACATTAAATAAATATATAATATTTATTTAATCACTCATAGCCAATTTTATGTGTATACATTTTGCCCCTCTTTGAAATCATGTCAAGATAACATTGTTTCAAAGATTAAATCAAGTCTCGATAATGTGCCTGATGAAGATGAAAATCTTGATTGTGTGCCCCCTCAAGAGATTGATCGTGAAATTGTTGAAAACTTTGGTTTGAACGATTGATCTCATGATAATTGATAAAAAATCAGTCAATTAAATTCATTTGTTAAAAAAAAATTAAATTACCCCATTGAGTCGCATTAATTACTCTTCAAATAGTAAATATAAAATTAACCAAGGCTAATTTTAACTTCATTGTTATCCTTGTCAGCTTTTTGAAGAAAATATTCTTGGTGAGGTGGCAAAATGGTGATTCCTATGGAGAACCATTGTTTTGAGCATGTTCGACGATATTAGCGACCTCCCGAGTATGGGTATCTGGTATGTATCTTATCCCAAGCTTTGTTTTCAACTTGTTGTGCAACTTTTCATGTTTTAGGCGCGTTTTTGTGAATTTTTTCATGATTTTCGGTATTAGGTTAGCGCATTTGCATTTTTATTTAGCGCATATACAATTTGGGTTAACACATTTGCATAGATTAGTGCTTATGCCCTTTTTGTTAGCACTTATGTTAAGTATGATAGTGCATATGCTTAGGATAGCGCTTATGTTTTGTTTGTTTGCGCTTTTGCAGCTAAAGTTAGCGCTTTTGCTTTGTTTTGTGCATATGTTCATAGGGTTAGCACATTTGATCAAAAAGATAGCGCATATGCTTTTGTTTAGCACTTTTTCTCATTAGGATAGCGCAAATGCTGTAATTTAGCATTTTTGCTCAAAATTGATGTTTTGGATAGATGCAAAAGCTAAAATCACTTTGATGATTAGATTTAACGTGTTTGATGCATGTGTATGATGAATAGGGACTTGATTGATTGATTGATGTTGTTGGATAGATTGATTTGATTTGTTTTGATAGAGTAGCTCTAACAAACCAATTTAGTTTCTGATGCAAGAGCTTAGCAGAGTTTTGATTGAACTCAATAATTGATACAAAACCATGATTGATAGGTTTTAAAATGATTTGATAGATTACGTTACTTGAATTTGATTTGATAGATTGATAGCGTAAGTTGGCTTGAGTTTGATTTGATAGATTTGATAAATTAGCGATCACTTTGATGTTATAGATAGATAGTTGATGATTGATTGAATTCTCTTGATAAATAGGAGAAACTTGATCTTCTCCAGTGTCAGGAGAAATTACTGGCAGTACGTCATTTAGTGCCAGAGCTGACACGGGCTGAGGTTAGACATATAGATGCTTGTGGTTTATGCCATCTGTTGTATATGCCTGCGATTATGCATAATAGAGGATTGTTGATGGCGTTAGCCAAGAGATGGTAGAGTGAGCATAAAAATTTCCTCTTGCCCACTGGTGAGATTAGTGTGACCCTCGAGGATGTCTATATGATTCTACACATCCCAGTGACTAGCGAGTTAGTGTAGTATGATTTTTCAGGATCGTGTTGGGACAGAGGCTTGTAGAGTCGTGTTTGTTGATGATAGCATCATTAGAGGAGAGATCTAATGGGAGGATATGGTGATATATTACGAGACTCTCCCTATGATTCTTGCTAGTTTGATTGGAGGATTTATTTGTTCTGATAGGCGATCATGAGGTTTTGTTGTTGGATGGGGTGAGATTCTCTTGAGTATGATGCAACATCATACTTGATATGCTTGGGGTGTTTGTATGTTGGCACATTTATATCATGATCTTCATCAGGTGGTGTATGATGAGAGTGCTAGTTTGTCTATAGGATACACTTTATTGCAGATCTAGTGTTGGGAGCACATTGCTATTACTTGGCCTATCCATCACAGAGTTCGTGGAGAGAGGTAGCCATATGTATATTTTTATGTAGGTATCCTTACTCAGCATAAGTTGGGTAAGATGGAGTATTGGCGTTGGGTGCTTGATTCATTGGATAGCATTGATTGGAGACCATATGTTGATTGTGAGCCATGGATGGATGATGCATAGACATTACCATTTATCATGCAAAGTAGATATCTCATTGGTCAGACTCCTTACATTGTTGAGCGACAGTTGATTAGTCGTATTCTTAGATAGTTTGGTATCATCCAACCTATGCCTACTGGTGTGATGATATATGCTTGGTGGTACAGAGATAGGCGAGATTGGGGACCTTCCTTCTCATTTGAGATTGCTCACGTAGAGTTTCTTGCTACTCTGAGAGTGGCTTATGATATGAGATTACACATTCTTGATCCTGGGGTTACTGTAGATTATGCTCAGTACATACTAGCTCATCCATTTCCTCGTATTACTGATCCAGCAGATCCTCCTCCCAGCTCAAAAGATGAGGATGATGATTCAAATGATACAGGTGTTAGGAGACGTGGATGGAGATGAGAGCTCAAAGCTTCTCAGGAGGCTAGGGGAGGTGGAGATGAGGGTGGGGATGGAGGTAGTGGTGGTAGGAGACCTGGAAGGAGGGGAGGTCGATTAAGAGTCCGTGGAGGACCGTTTGGACTGGTTGGTAGGATTGGGAGACCATGTATTGGTGGAAGGGATGTTGGATGGATTGGGAGGGAAAAGGGCAGGGTAGGTATGAGATCACCGAGAGTGTTGCCATTGATGGGAGGAGGCAAGGTGATTGGACTGGATGGGGGTTGTAGGAGAGGCATTGATTTTGGTGAGCCTCAGCCAGACCCTAGGGTTATTGCAGCTCATGATGGAGATGATGAGGATCCAAAGGATCATGTTCCCCTTATTAGATTATGGATTGTGAGAGATACTTAGACAGAGATTCCAGTGGTTAGACAGAGTGGTGGTGAGGAGGGGATTGGGGTTCATGCACCACAGCAGGATTTGCCATTGCAGGATGCACTAGTGCATGATATGCCAGAGCAGGATGCACCAGAGCATGATATGCCAGAGCAGGAGACCATTGATAGTCTTAGAAAATAGATTGATCAGCTTTGAGCATAGGTGCAAAGTCTTATGGCTGAGAGGGATAGAGTTATTAGGAAACAACATGATACTTAGGGCCTTCTTGATCATATTCAGCAAGTTGGATCAGGTACTCTCTCAGCTGACACTGTTAGAGCATTAGTTCGGGTCAGGAAGGAGACTTCCCACTGGCAACGATGATATGAGGAGGCAGTTGCAAAGAGCCGGAGAGCAGGTAGTTATCATACCACTGTGTTGATGGATACTAGCAGTGGTGGGGTCATGGGACCTCCTCAGAGGAGTGGTGATCATGGGAGATAGGCATCTAGAGGATCTTCTCACCCATAGCCACAAAGACGGACAGAGTTAGGTGGTAATGGTACAAGACAATCGTGACTTGATTTGGAGGCACTTGTATTGTTTATTTGATATCATTGTATACTTGGACTTTTATAGTTTCTATAATGATCTATATGCAGACATGGATTCTATATGATGACGATCTTTATTATGCATGTTACTCTATTTGATGATGATGCTTTATATGATGATTATATGGATGCATGATTAGATGGATGATGATATTTAAGCATGTTACTCTTTTTGATGATGATGGTTTATATGATGATGCAATGATAAATGCTTTTGTTGATTTTTGATTTTGATGATCTTGGATGCAAATGAAAATGATTACTAACTTTAAATGATATGTAAATGATGCAAATGCAATGATCTATATGGAAATGCAAATGAATGATTTCTTTAATGCTTAAGATGATGCAAATGATCTATATGAAATGGTTTTGATTTTATATGTGATGTTTATGAATCTAAGTGCAAAGATGCAACTAAATGATCGTTAATGGAATGATAATAAAAATAATAATGATGATACACTATATGATGAATGAAATGCCCTTAATTGAATGAAAACTAATGCAAGTGATGAAATGAAAGTAAATGATTTGAAATGATTCTAAGGATGAATGCATCTAAAATGAGAAAATGCAAATTGTTTTTGTTTGTCCAAGTATACTCAATCTTTATTTATGACCATTGATCTATTAATGAAATGAAATGCTTATAATGCAGATGAATAATGAGCTAATGAAATGATCTAACTAATGCCATTCTTCATATGTGATCTTTGTAATAGTGCTTTGATTTCATCATTGAGCTTTAAAATGTTGTAAGAATATACAAGCAACTTGACATAATGATTCAAGATGACCTGAGTATTCCTTACATGGATTTTGATGTAGAAAGTTAATATAAGAAACTTGATATAATGGATCAATTTGACCTAAGTATTGCTTGTAGAATAGATAAGGAGTATCTCCTTTCATGCATGACTTGGAATGTCCTCCTTCATCTTTTGTCGATCATATCTTGAGACAAGTTCAGACCGTAGTAAGAGATAAACCATAGACAACAATCAAAGAAAAATAATCATGCCCCATCATAGCTTCTCTAGTCATGGACATCCCTGAGTCACATAGAGTACATGATTAGCAATAAAATCAAGATATAAACACTGAATCTTGCATGTCATTCACATGTTCTTCTGGTCATTAACTGATATAATCATCTTGATGAATGATCTTTGATAATCCTTTATTACTTGTTGATCGATTCTTCATTTTCTTAAGTTTCATGATTCAGTTATTGATTAAACGCCTTGATTGATTTGTTGCTTTGTTGCTTGTTATCTGTTTCAAAATCCTAGGAGTTTTTGGTTTTTTCTAAGTTTTTTGAATGTTTTGGGATTTTCAAAGATTCAAAAGATCACCTTAGCAAAAGAAATTAGGATTTTGCCCCCAGTGGAAACAAAATTATTATGGATGTATGAATTGATCAAGATCCAAACCATGGCAGGATACAAATGCAGATATGATTGATTTTGATAAAATCTAAGACAGTGACTATGACAAGTATGTCAAAGATTGATAACAGCTGGTAAGCTGCATATTTCTTGATAAATGGTTTAGAGAAAATGGATGTGAAAGATGGAATGGATAAGTTTAAGATATATGGAAGTGATAGATGAGATAGGATGGAGTAGATAGGTGCACAAAGTGATCTTATAGATGGAGGAACTTACTTCTTAGATAGTGCCTATTTACCAAGTTTTCACTATCTAAATTTATTGCATTTTTTCCATATTTTGATTTTTTAAGACTTTATATGCTTTTTGTTGATTTTTTTCAGGACTTTATATGCTTTTTGTTGATTTTTTCAGGACTTTATATCTCAAGCATAGAATTTCTTGAGATGGATAGAATTGATAGGTTCATCAAACCAATCACCTTCAGGGGTAGATAACTTGTATGCTCCCGATCCATATGTTGCTACTATGACAAAAGTTCCTAGCCAATTTGGTTCAAATTTTCCCTTCTTTTCTCGATCTTGTTGATTTCTTGGATTCTCCCTTAGAACTATATCTCCAATCTGAAAAATGTGCAGCTTGACTTTGTGGTTATAGCTTCTTGCCATTCTTTGTTGATATACTTTCAAATGATCTATTGCATTTTGGCGACGTTCCTGAATCAGTTCTAGTTCCTGGAGTCGAGAGACTCATCATTCTTGTTCTGGTATAAGACCTTGCAAGGATACTCATAGAGAAGGTATCTCTACTTCTATAGGTAATATGGCTTCTGATCCATAGACCAAACAATATGGAGTTGCCCCTGTTGGAGTGTGGATGCTAGTTCGGTATGCCCAAAGAGTAGAATTTAGTTGAATGTGCCAATCTTTTCTAGCTTCATTGACTATTTTCTTCAAGATTTTCAAGATAGTTTTGTTTGATGCCTCAGCTTGACCATTTCCCTATGGATAATATGGAGTAGAAAACCTATGTTGGATATGAAAGTGTTCACATAGCTCCTTCAAATCTTAATTTTTGAATGGTCTTCCATTATCAGTGATAATGGTCATAGGAA
The DNA here is from genome assembly GCF_030272615.1 of Cryptomeria japonica. Taxonomy (NCBI): domain Eukaryota; kingdom Viridiplantae; phylum Streptophyta; class Pinopsida; order Cupressales; family Cupressaceae; genus Cryptomeria; species Cryptomeria japonica. The sequence goes on from NC_081408.1 coordinate 94,766,792, forward strand.
CTCCATAGTGACAGATTATATAATTCAAAATAAATGATGATATTTGTTTTCCTGTCATTGTTGTTAAAGGCATTGCTTCAATCCATTTAGTAAAATATTTAGTAGCTATCAAAATAAACTTATGTCCATTTGAAGATGAGGGATCTATCTTTCCTACCAAATCAAGGCCCCATTGCGAAAATGGCCATGATCCTTTCATAGGATATAATTCTTGTGCTGGCACATGAATGAGATTCCCATGGATCTGACATTGTTTGTATTTTCTAGCATATGTGAATGAATCTCTCTCCATAGTAGGCCAAAAGTAACCCATACAAAGAAGTTTCTTAGCCAATATTAAACCACTTGAGTGTGTGCCACAAATACCTGCATGAACTTCATTAAGAACTTATTCAGATTCTTCTTGTTCCAGACATCTTAACAAAGTACCATCTAGACCATGCCTATATAGGATATCAAAAATTATAGTATAGAGAGAGGACTGGCAGATAAAATTCCTTCTTTGATTATGAGATAAGTCAAGAGGAAGGATATGTTCTTCTAAATACTGATAAGTTTGACCATATGAGGATTGATTGGTTCCTGATATATGGAAAATTATGTAGGTATGTTGGGATTTAATGGTAGGGGTTAAGATATCTTCCATGAGAAATTCATAACATTGTTGATTCTCCTTATTTTGCAAGAGAGATGCTATTGTAGCCATTGCATTTGTTGCTTTATTCTCATTTCTTGGAATCTGGGTGAATGATATTTCTTTAAAGTGTCCTTTAAACTCCTATACCAGTTGTTTGCATGGCATAAGCTTATCATCCTTTATTTGATATTCGTCATTTACTCGGTTGATGGTAAGTTGTGAATCACCATAGATGTGTAGTTCTTTGACATTCTATTCAATAGCCATTTTAATCCCAATAGCCAATGCTTCATACTCTATAGTATTATTAGTGCATGGAAACTGTAGTCTATATGATTTGGGAATTGTGTGTGCTTGAGGTGTGATAAAAAAGATGCATGTGCCTGATCCATATTGTGTATAAGAACCATCAAAGTACAATTCCCAAAAGTTTGTACTTACTGTCAAGATATCTACATCAGGAAATTCGATGTGCAAAGGCATGTTATTTTGTAAAGGTGCATCAGCCAATTGATTAGAGATAACTTGTCCCTTGATAGCTTTCTGATCAACATACTCTATATCAAATTCACTCAGTATCATAACCCATTTGGCTAGTCTCCCTATCAATGTTGACTTGGTCAACAAATATTTGAGAGGATCTATCTTTGCTATTAGTTTTACAGAATGAATCAACATATAATATCGCAGCTTCTGAGTTGCAAATACAATTGCTAGACATGTCTTTTCTATTGAGGAATAATTTAACTCATAGCCAACAAGCATTCTACTGATATAATAAACTACTCTTTCTTTTCCTTCATCATCATGTTGGGCTAGGAGGGCTCCTAATGATACATTTGTTGCTGAGATATATAGCAACAATGGTTTCCCTTTGGTTGGTGATATCAGTACTGGAGCACTCATAAAATATTCTTTTATTTGCATAAAAGCTTCTTCACATTTTGGATCCCATTTGAATGGAAAATTTTTATGTAGAAGATGGGTAAATGGAAGACATCTATATGCTAACTAAGAAACAAATCTCCTGATTGATTGCAATCTTCCTTGTAAAGATCACAATTGACTTATGTTCCTAGGTGACTCCATCTCCATGATAGATTTGACTTTTTCTAGATCTACTTCAATTCCACGAGCTAATATAATGTAGCCAAGGATTTTTCTAGAGGTTACCCCAAATGCACATTTCTTTGGATTTAATCTCAATTGATATCTTTCCAACCTGTCAAAAATCTTGCTTAAAATGTTCAAATGTTCTTGTCTTGTATGAGATTTTACAAGTATGTCATCGACATAATCTTCCATAAATGTATGCATCATATCATGGAAAACTATTGTCATAGCCCTTTCATTAGTCGCTCCTGCATTCTTAAGCCCAAATGACATGACATTCTAGCAATATTTTCCCCATGCACAAGTGAAAGTTGTCTTTTCTTGATCCTTAGGTGCAATTATTATTTGATTATATCCTGAGAAGCCATCCATTAATGAAAACATCTCATGCCCTGCTGATAAGTCCACTATGATATCAATGTTTGGTAGCGGGAAATCATCTTTTGGACATGCTTTATTCAGATCTCTGAACTCCATATAGACTCTTATGCTTTTATCTAGTTTTGATACTGGTACAATACTTGAAACCCATTCTGGATAAGCAACAGGTCTTGTAAAACCCACTTCTAATAGTTTTGTTAGCTTGGTTTTTACAAGAAGAGCAATGTGTGGATGCATCTTTCTAAGCTTCTGCTTAACTGGTTTTGCTTTTAAATCCATATTAAGATGATGCATGATAAGATCTGGATTAAGTCCTGGCATATCTACATAGAACCATGCAAAATTTATTTGTCTTTTCTTAAAGAATTCCATGTATTCATTCCTCTCTTTTTTTGATAATGAGGCAGCATAATGAAGTATTTTAGGGTCCTTTGATGTACCAATGTTTACTGCTTCTATTGGTTCTATCAGGATAGCACATCTAACCTAAAAATATGCAGGAAGAATATCAAACTTTCCATCTTTTGGCGCCTCAAAGAGGTTTTCACCATCAGATATGTCCTTTGTTTTCTCTTTTGATTGATCTAGTGTTGCCATGAAATGGTTTTCAACAATAGGTCTCTTTCCTTGCTTTATTTGGCTTTTACAACTAGAAAGTTTGGCATTCTCCTAACTATGAGAAACATCACTTGATTCTGCAATGTAAGATATCTTAGGTGGGATGGGTTCAACAACATTAAGGTACATGGCTAAGTCATGATCATTGGAAAAGACATTCAGTTCAGGGTTGTCTAAATTATCCCAATCAATTAGTTCAGGATGAAGAGGGGGTAAATCATAATCATTATCATCATTAGGTGTTTCAATGTTCATGACATACTGATCATAACTTGGCATAGAATAGGTATTGTCATAGATTAAATGTTTTTGAGAATTGTCTTTCTCAAGCGTCTCTGAATTAGTTCTAACAAAAACAATATTAGCATTTTGTAGTTCACACTCAAGTGGTTCTTTAACTGACGTTTGTCCGTTAAATGAATAGATTATATCAACACATACATCTTTAATACTACAAATTCCTTCTTGATTGACCTCATTTACATTTTGGAGTTGACATACTTGTGTACATGATAAAGAGGATTCTTTTGCTAGATTTTGTCTTCTTTCAAACTCAACTTCTTCTGGACTAATAGTCAATCCAACTTGACTAGCTCTTAATTCTTCTATGGTTCTGCCATATCTAGATACATCTTGTTCCTCTTTTGATGAAAATCTTGTATTTTCAGATGCTTGATCTATCCTTGTTTGTACTTCTTGTGGCATTAATTCTTTGTCTTTTTCATTCCCTTTCCTTTTTGCATATGCCTCTTTTCTCTGAATTTTGAGTTTTTCTTGTCTTCTTTCTAACTCCATCTTTTGTTTTGCGATAGACAAGTCTTCTTTTGTGATAGCTTCTTGGTCTTCATTGTGTTCCTTAGTTGATGTAGTAGATAAGACATCTGAACCCCATTCATACTCATTTGAATCTATCTTTGAATCATGATCTAGGACTACTCCACTATACCATACAGGAATGTTGTCTGGTGCAAAAAGTTCCCTGATTTCTGCCATCTCTATTTTTACTGCTTTCGGAATATCTTGTACAGATTTTGCATTTTTTTGTATTTCCAAAACTTGTTGACAAGATTTTTCTTTACCCTTGATGGTAATCTCCTTGTCTTGCTTTTCATGTTCTTCTTGCTCCTTTTGTTTATTTGTTACTATTTCTGCCACTTGATGTATCTTTTCTTGCCAATTTTCTTCTCTAGAAACTGATTTATTTTTCCATTTTTGTTGTGGATGATTATGTTGCTTTTGATTGGATTTTAGATATCCAAGCCCAAATTTATCTTCTTTGGATTGCGAGTGTGGACAAATAGGTTCTGAAATACCTTGATGTCACTTACCAATTGGTCCTTTTCCTTCATATCCCATTTTTTGCATGATTTCATAACCTTTGCCATATTGTTTTATGGGAATATTGACTTTTGCTGCTATTGCTATAGTTTTATCTTCATCCTTGTACAACCAACCAAGAATGTCTTTGTCTTCATTTTCTTCTTCAAGAGTTCCAGCACTAACAAATGTCCCTTTAAACATATGTTTTGAATTTTTTGATGTCTTTGATTGAATATCTGTAGGCTTTCCATATGGCTTAGGGAAAAGTGGAAATTATGCAAAGAATATTTTCCCATTCCTTCATCATTTAGTTTGAGATTTTCCTCAAAAGTTTCCCATAACTTTGCTTGAATTTCTTTGGTAGTATATACTGATTCTCTGTTATGTGGAACTCTTGTATCTTGTTTTGGCTTCAAATTATTGCAATATTTTTGAGAATATGCAATTATAGTGATCTCTTGTCCTTCATAAGGAAATTTCACACATTGATGATATGTAGAAGGAACTGGTTGCATCTTGTGAATCCATGGTCATCCTAGAAGAATGTTGTAAGAGAGGTTCAAATCTAAAACCTAACACAATGTATCCCTTTCCACAGGTCCTATTTTTATAGGTAGCACAACAGTTCCTTTAGAAGAACATTCTGCTTCATCATAAGCCTTGATGGTTATTTTCTTTTTCGGGTCCACTACATTTTCTGAATATCCCAAAGCTTTTATCAAACTTAATGCACAAATGTTTAAGTTGGCTCCTCCATCTATGAGTACACATTTGACACAAGTTTTATTAATGGAGACTTCAACATGTAAGGGAGCATTGTGAGGATGTTGTAAGGATGCGTCACCATTTTTAGAAAATGATAAGCAATGAGGAGCTATAAGGTGTCCTACCATGTTTTGGAACTGATCTATATCCAAATATTTTGAAACTATTGTTTCCACTAAAGCTTTCTCTAAAATTTCCTTATGCATAGGTGAAACCTTGAGAAGTTCCAAAATTGATATTTGAGTGAGTATTCTTTGTAATTGCTCTACTAAATTTTATTGTTGTCAAGTGGATGTTGGATCTTTTGCTATACCTGGAAATGTAACCTTTTCTCTGCTTCTAGTAATGACATTGATTGGCTCTGAAGATGGATTATCTTTAACAATGATCACGTTTACCACATCATCATATGCATAAGTGTAATTCACTTTGGCTTTCCCTTTTTCATCTTTTAATTGTGATGGTTCACCTTTGCCATAATTTGGAAGTGGAGTTTTGAAAGCTAGGTGTGATTTGTTTGTCTTATGGCTATCCACTGTGATGGTTCCATTATCGATTAGATCTTGGATAAGATGTTTCAATATTTGACAATCATTTGTTAGGTGTCCTTTATTCCAATGGTAATTGCAAAAATGATTGTCATTCCACCAATTTGGCTTGACTGGTGGTTCATAACTTCTTGCTTCTAGTAAAACAATCAATTTGTTGGCAAGCAGAATTTTTAGAGCTGATTCCAAATGTTCTCCAATGTTTGTGAATTTCCTCTGAGGATTGGAGAAAAAGGACTTGGCTTTATTGTTTTCTGGATTATTATTGCTTGGGATTTGACTTGATAGATTAAAAATTGGTTGTTGTTGTTTTGTAGTACTATTATCATCATTTCCTTCATTGCTGACATTCCTATTCTTTGAAAAGAACTTGGGTTTGTCATTGTTATTGTTGTTGTTGTTGGAATTGTTGTTGTATGAATTATTGTAAAGTTTTAGTTCTCCTTTCTTTACCATTGCGTTTGCTATTTTCAGACCATTCTTGATCATTTTGGCAAAAGAGGGAGGACATTGCATTCTTAGTCAATAACCCATTTCACTGATAATATTATCAATGAATATGTCCATTTTTTCTTGATCAAGTGCATCTTGGGGATACCTATTAAACGTGCATTTCTATCATTGTAAGAAGATCATAAAATATTCACCATTCTTTTGTTTAACATTGTAGAGATCCAACATCGTTATCTCATTCCTTATATTGTAGGAGTATTGTGAAATAAAACTATTGACAAGTTCTTCAAAAGATTTGATTCCGGATGGTAATCTTGAAAACCACTCCATTGATTGTCCATTTAAACTCCTAGGAAAAAGATGCATAAGGTAAGTTTCATCATGAGCAAATTCCATGCTCATAGTACAAAACTCCCTAATGTGATCCCGAGGATCAGATTTTCCATCGTATTTGTCATATTTAGGAATCTCGCAATGTTGTGGAAATGGTATCATATTCAAATTCTTATCGAAAGGATATGGGCATATATCTTCTAATGAATACTTCTTGGAGCTTGTTCCATTTTTCATGTCTTGTATCTATTGTTGTAAAGTTTGCATTTGTTGAGTAAGGTTTGATAATGGATTATCCACATAGTTTCTCCTTGTTTCTTCATGAGTTCTTTTATCACTACGTTCTTTTCTTGTGTCATCCCTTTCTTTCCTTGTTTATTTATGACTTTCTTTGTTCATATCTTCATTATTTGGATCATCTGTATTTTGGGTGTTACTTGCCTCTACATCTTGTTTCAAGCTTTCTACGTTAAAGTCTTGTTGTACTTTAGCTCTAGATTTTGCCAACATCAAGATATATTTCTCTTTTTGTTTTGCCAACAATTTTTCCATTAGCCTATCAAATTTGAAATCTTTCTCGTGGTCTCTAATGGTACTATTGACTGCTTCTTCGTCAATAGTAGTAATCCCAAAAGTTTGGAATATAGGATTATCTTCTTACTCCATTTGTTGTTGTTTTCTAAGTTGTTCGTATTGGGCTCTAGTCCAAACTGGCATGTGATTATTTCAAAGTTGTTGAAATTTCCAACGGACAAAGTCAATAGGTGATTATTGGTTAAGGAAGATATGCTTTGTTGATTTTACCGCTATTGTTTGCTCATTGTGATAAAGTGTCTCTTTGTTGAAAAGCACATCTTTGCAAAATTTCACCGTCAAACTCTGTACCGCAGCCACGTAAGTAATGATGAAAACGGTGTATGAATGTCCTATGTTTTAATAAGATCTTGCGATTGATATACAAGAATCTTATTCTTTTCTGAGTAGCTTTATAACTGGGTTTTCTTTTCTTAAAGTGATACTTAAAAGTCATATAAGCATTTGACAATTTACAAGTTTATTTGATTCCAATGTTGGTGCAATTCTGATTTTGATATAACCTAGGTTCAAAATAGAAAATATATATCCAAGATTATGAACCTAGTATAGATTGATCAAGCTTCATGATAGAGGATTTGATTATCCTGATGAGAGACTTGACAATGATGTTGATTTTTTTGCACTTAAGATGTTTGAATCAATAGCTTGGTGAATGTTGATGTTTATAGAAACCTCTTGGGAATAACCTATTGGATTAGTGACCTAGTTGTTGAGCTAGTTTGAAAATACGTGATGGTTTAGAGACATACTTCAAGAAGTATTTTGAGACTAACATTTTGACACTTTGGTTTTGATCTGGTGTTTCAAGTGTTAGAAAGCTTTCGTATTACCCTTTTGATCAAACTTTTTCAGCAATTTGTTGGATTTTTGCTCACTCATAGATGATAATTTTCTTTAATTTTTTTGACCATGTGGAACATGTAACAGACATAGAAGACACAATGTCTAATAAACAAAATGCACAAGAAAGTACAAATCTTATGGCAGGCTGAGACAATAGTTGTTAAATCTCACATGGGGTTTCCCCCGAGGCTACGATATTCAAAGCGGATATTTAGATGCTTGACCCCACTGGCTCCACCCTCGACACTCATTTCTTTGGGGCAACCAACCACCAGTTTCCATGAAAACTCCCCATGGCAAACTTTATATCTCTACTAGGAACCGTATGTGTGTGAGCCACTTCAGAGGTCCAACCTCCTATGCCAACAACTAGAAGGATTTTCAAAACTAGTACAAGTGGTTTTTAGTAAAGGCTTTTGGTCATGTGGCCATACATGCGGCACTTTCAGATCTATAAATACAATTTATGCGGAAACATAGTGTCAGTATGAACTTATCAACACATGTTGTTTGGGATTTTCATCACAAATACAATTTATTTATAGTGGATTGGAAGGACTCCGTATTAGCCCATTTCCACTTTAGGTTGTTCCTCTCTCACTAGCCCCCTCAAGGTAGCTTGGGAAGGTAGGCCCTCTAAAGGATTTAATTGCTTGAAAGTAAAGAAAGCATAAAAGAGTGGATTTGGCTTTTTGGTCACCCAATTAAGGGGAGAGCACATACCTACCACTTTCGAGACACGGAATATAAGTGTTCTTTATAACCTTTTCAAAGCAATTCTTGGCTAAGTCCTATTTGGAGATGTTTCTCCAACAAGCATGGTGTTTATTTTAGCCTTTTTAGAAGTCTATGTGCAACTATTTTAGAGAAGTTACTAAAAATGCAAGTTGCATGCTATCAATTTATCCTCTTAGTTAGACTAAATGAACAAGACATGATATATTACTTCCCAAAATAAGGCCTTTAATTAACTAGATGAAGAAATGCATAATATTTGCCTTAAACACCATCCTACACATGCATGTTAGTAGTTTGAAAAAATCTAATTTCTTCGACATTCGGGCTTGCAAGAAAAATTTGTTAGTTGGAAACAAAAGTGCTATTCTAACACATGTGCTATCTTTCTCCTCGAAAGTACTAACCTGTAGAGCAAAAGCGCTAACCTAGACTACAAATGTGCTACTCTGTGGATACAAAAGCATGATTTCTTTAATAAATGTGCTAATCTAGAAGACAAAAGCGCTAACCGACGATGTTAATGCGCAGATTTTTAGATAAAAGCGCTAACCTGCATGGCATATGCACTAGCCTATGATGCAAATAGGCTAACCTATGAGCAAAAGCACTGTCAAAATTCAAATATGCCTAAATCCGCATTACAAATGCGTTAATTTTACTCTTTGTGAGATTTTTAAAGGTATATGTGACGTTCATGAGCCCCACGGTGGGTGCTAAAATGTGTCAACTTGAATTTCTTCCTCAGAATGCTACCTGTAACAAGTTAGTTTCACAAAATACCAATGGAAATGCTACAGGAAATCCAAACTCAACCAATGAAACTACATGAAATACATATGAAATAAAAATACTAATACTGCCTTCAAGGTTTATGTCTCATTGTGTTCTAACTCCACTATTCCTAGTTGCAGATGGTCTGCTCTAAGATAATGCACTGATAACTTCCAAGGTGGCATATGAAGAATGGACTGATAAATGATAGTTAACAAATGCTATGATATGAAATACTACATGATTTATGCCAAAATGATTATGCTATATGATAATTGCTATTTGCTTCAATATTAAAACTCACGGATGCCTAAGTTTCACAAATGATTTGCTTGAAAATGCACTTGAAGTCTAACTCTCTCTCAACTGAAGCTCTTCATTTTATAGATTTTGAGAGGATGAGATGGTGTGGCTTAGATCAATGGTCATGATCAGATCTGCAGATTTGGATGGTTGTCAGCAAAGGTGAAGGTTGAGAGAAAGGGGGAAGGACAAGACAAGTGTCACTTATCTCACCTTGACTGGGTTGCTGACTGAGAGAATCTAGGGATGGTTGGAGAAGATTTAGGCATGATAGGACAAGTGGACACAAGTCCTTCCTAAGATGTGGGGGGTGTTGGAGAGAATATAGAAGATGGTTATGAAAAATGTGTACATACACAATATTCATTAAGTTTGGAGGTTGGAGATAAATGATGAATTAATATTTAAGAAATATTAATTTCCTTAGCCACATGTTTGATGAGTTGGCAAAGGGAAGATGAAGTGGAGATGGAAGATGAGTTGGAAGAGAAAGATTAAATAATTTAGGAAATTATTTAATATTTGAGACTATAGGATAGGAGAATAACTATTAAATATTAGATATTTAATTGTTTCGAGACAATAATTAAATATTAGATATTTAATTAACTTGTTTAAAAGGAATAATAATTAAATATTAGAGATTAATTATTTTAGAGGAATAGAATAAATTAATTAATTAATTAAATATTAATTAGTAGAAAGACACAAAATGAATTAAATAAATTAATGTTTTCAAATTAACTAATTTAATAGAAAAATAAACATTAAATAAATATATAATATTTATTTAATCACTCATAGCCAATTTTATGTGTATACAGAGGTGAGAGTGGTAAAGCAAGCTTTTGGAGAAGTGTGTTGTACTCAACATCGGTGAACCCTAGTTCGGAGTGAAAAGGTATTTTTTGTCGAATCACTCTTATCATTCGGAATTATTTACACATGGCTTCTACATCCAAAGTCTCTTCTAGTTCTTCTGCACCTGAGGAGTCATCTGAATCTCTTATGAAGAAGTTAAAATACAATGCCCTATTTCAAATTCCCATCGAAGTCATTATCGAAGGAGATGTTTTTGGTTATATTGATTGCAGACTGGTAGACCTAGGGTCTCTAGTGATTCACTCCCAGTTGAGTTTGTTCTATGGAAAAGGTAAGAAGATTAAACCAGAATACAACGTGATTGAGAAGAAGAAAGTCCACAATGCAGTATATTTTCTCGAGGAATTCATAGAAGATCATATAAGAAATATTCTTAGAAGGTTCATGGTGACAAGATGTATCTTGAGTGAACCCATGATATCACACCGGGGGCAATCCATGCCATGACCAGTTTCTACAATATTGGAGAAGTCCCTGTTCTTCGTAAGATCACAAAAACCAAAGTGATAGAGCTCACCGGTTCTATGAGCGATAAGAGGGTAATTACTGTCAACACCATTGAAGATGACTTGGTGAAGTATGCATGTATGGTGATCGGGTATAGAGTATTCTATGCTAGCAAAATGAATTATGTTCCTATAGCTACGGTGCATGCTGCTTATTGGATGATCAAGGATGATGCAGAATATGACTTGTGTACCTACATGCAAAAACAACTCATGGAGAATTTGAAATCCATCAAAGAAGACAAGACACTAAGGTTCAAATTCGGTCAACTACTTGTCAGGTTGTTTTTCTATTTTGAAAGGTATTTTTCGATCGTTGGGGATGTTCAATTGTCAAGTGACCTACCTATTGCAAGACAAATCCAGGAGTGTCTGAAAGCAGTAGGATCTACTTATCTAGAGACTCTAAATAGGTATTTCGATGAGTTCAGATTGAAGATGAACCAGAGAACAAGGATATCAAGTGACTTGGTTAAGAAGTATGAAGATGATATCTGTTTCACAATCAAATTTGATCATTGCATAATGGAAGCGGTTGAGCCAACACAAGATAAATTTGAGCCTATGGGTTAGGACCTAGTGAATGGTATACTTACTGGGTATGCCTCTACCCTACTTGCTTCACCGCTTGATCCAAAGAAGAAGAGGATCGGTACCTACTCTGAGAGAGTTAATCCTCCTGAAGTACTGAAGCAAAAGAAAAGGAAAGTTATGCCATCAGCATCGGCAGTGGTTACATCTGCTGCCAGTCCTAAAGTTACCAAGATGTCACCAGCCAAGAATAAATCAAAGGATGTTCCGCCAAAGGTATTTGAGAGGAAGAAGAGAACCAAGAATGAAGCACATGATTCAGTAGACACTGAATCGGAAGATGAGATAAAGAAGGTGAGGCAATCAAGTCAGCAGACAAAACTAACCGGTAATGTACCTGCAACCTCTGCACCGATAAATATACACGTTGCCTCTTACAAGCCTATGACACATTATCAAATTCTTTGTGTAACTCTTTGGATAATAAATGACACATTGTCATTGAAATGGAGAAAACAATTAGGGAGCAAATTTTTGCTCAATATTTTCTAGATGCTTCCAATTCTAAATTATATCAGCTTCTTGATCGGTACAAAGGCATAGTTTTCATGAGAAAGAGAAGACTTCAATTACTTGGAGGTAAAATCTCTGAAGTAGAAAAAGACAATCATCTACAGGGTCAAACAAATTTCAAGATGCAGAAAGTATCCGAAGCAATTTGGCAGGCTGAGCAAGAGCCTGACCTTTCAAAATCTAAACCGGATGAAACCTTCAATGATCAGGGAGAAAGAGTAACTGAACAAAATGACCCTATTGATGTGGATGCATTAGATGTTGAAGGTACTAAACTGAAGGAAGCAGATAAGGAGCAAGCGGAGAAGGATAAGGAGAAAGAGGAGAAAGAGAAAATGGAAAAAGAGAGAGTGGAGAAAGAAAAAGCAGAGAAAGAGAAAGTGGAAAAGGAAAAAGCAGAAAAGGAGAAAGCGGAGAAGCGGGAAATGGAAAAAGAGAAACTGGAGAAAGAGAAAGCAGAAAAGGAAAAAGCAGAGAAAGAGAAAGCGAAGAAGGAGAAAATGGAGAAGGAGAAAGTGGAAAAAGAGAAAGCAGAGAAGGAGAAAATGGAAGAAGAGAAAGTGGAGAAAGAGAAAGAGGAAAAGGAAAAAGAAGAGAAAGACAAAGCAGAGAAGGAGAAAATGGAGAAGGAGAAAGTGGAAAAAGAGAAAGCGGAGAAGGAGAAAGTGGAGAAAGAGAAAGCAGAAAAAGAGAAAGTGGAGAAGGAGTGACGTTGAATTGAAAATTTCATGGGGAGTGGTATGGAAGTAGTACAGCTTGTAATTTTTGCAAAGGGAATAGTTTATATGCTTAGGAGGAGTAATTTTGGTTACGACATCATTTTTTGTTTTGTAAGCACTTAGATGTCAAATTTTCCTAAGTGTTGCCATCAATGCCAAAGGGGGAGATTGTTGGTATTTTGATGATGTTTAGTTGTGATTGTCATTGATGGACACACACCTATTTGTTATATGAGTTATTCTCAACCTGTACTATGTGATGTATTGTTCAAACCGATACTGTATGTCATTGTATGCATAGTCTTTGTTTGTTGAAGACTATCAGTGTTTGCTGAAGAAGCTTACTGGTCAAAGCATGACTGAGGACCTCAAGCCATATGAGGACTTCAAGCGGTATGAGGACCCCAAGTGGTAGCCAATATTTTTAAGATCGGAACACCATGTTCCAGTTTACTAGTCTTTGTTTGTAAACCAGTAATCAATATACTGTGTTTGGTTAACCAACAAACTTGTAAATTTTGATGAGTTAACGTCTACCGACACCAATGCAGTGATTTTGTGTCATGTTACAAATTGTGTCTAGATGCATTGTACCTAGGAAATTGTACTCTAATCTCATTGGATTGAAATGAAATCAGATTCCTATATGAGGACATCATGTCTAGGGCTTTAGTGCGAGATGTATGCATGTGAAGTGTAGTAGAGAAGATTGGGTCTTTGCGGAAAAGGTATCTTGCGACAGAGATTGATCTGAAGACTAAAGTAATGCTGTAATGCATTAACAGAGAGATTTCAAGGATCTAACTAAGCATTTTGTGCTACTTTGTAGATCACTTACTTGTTGATTACTAATCTCTTCGACAAGTCAGAAACCCTTAACCGGGTAGGCTCAGCCAAGCCTGTTCTAAATCCTCTAACAAGGTGGTTCATAGTTGTGGATCTGAAATCTTTTAATAGGGTAGTCTTTAATAGGACTTATCTCCTAACAAAGATCTAGATTCCTAACAAGATCTGTCTGGTGAAGAACATGGTAAAGCCTTAACTAGTCTGGTTGCTATTCTGTAGATAGTAGACTTATGAGTTTTACTCACTGTGGTTTTTCCCATTTGCATTTCCATTTCAAAATATCTTGTGTTATTGTGGGTGAATGCTTTATTTTCAATTTAGCTTGTTTGTGTATTAACTGGTTTACTATTTAAAGAACTAACCGATCTGCAGTAAAATTGCTTAAGTGTTTGTTAAAGTTTTTGGGTATACTAATTCACCCCCCCCCTAAGTATTCATCAATGGTCAATGTAAGATTGACCAGTATGGATCGTGCAATGCACCAACATGGAGGAAGATCGACGAATAAGATTCAAAATTCATTTCAAAATGAATTGGCATTGTTTATTCGCGCGCACGAGCAGGTAATGGTGGACGGGGTCTAGTCTGCTAGAAGAAGAATAATGAAATAGAGAAATATTCTCATTTCAATTTACCAAATGCATTTCGAGCATGAGAAAATAAATTTTAAGAACCAAAGAAGATTGGAACAAGCTCTCGCAGTACAAAATTAGGGTTTTCTAGTGCATTTAAAGAATTTTAGCATCTTGCAGTGGTTATTTCTTTGGGAAATGAACCTAGTATTTCATAAGCCCATATCAGATCTTCATCAGGGAACAACAAAAGGCATAAAAAATATTAGAGAGGCAGTTGGAATATTTTGTAGAAGAGCAATATTTTGTAGCAAAGTCATGTGTGACCGGTCATTTTTGAATGTGTCTCATCTGGCCAGTAGCTTATTTTCTCCCTTGTTTCTATAAAAGGAAATTCAAGGCCATGATATAGGGGTTCCAAAATTTTGGTTCCTTTGGGGTTCCTTTTCTGGTTCCAATAGTGAGTCTAAGTGAAATGAGTATGCTGTAATAGGAATTCGCAAAGTAAATAAAATGGGTCTTTTGTGTTATTTTATTTCAAGTTCTTGAAGGAGTTATATGTAATATAATTTGTAACAGAAAATAGCTTATGAAATGAATGAAAATATTGTCTGAATTCATTTTCTCCAATGTATGACTATGTTATGTTTCTGAATGAGTAAGATCAACCCTTTTTTCTCGTTTGTTGCATTGTTGTGATGCATGTTTCTTCTATCTTATGCTCTAACCTAAGGGGTCAGTTAAACTACTTAGATAGGATTTGCAGACTAATAGGGCTCATATAGGGATTTTGATAAGTATTATGGGTTGTGATAGACAAATGAGATACATTGTAAGACAGTGTTATCTTGAGATCTTTGGCTATTAGATTAAGGTTTCTATTGCATATTTATCTTTGCATTCTGCAATTTCATTTGTCCAATGGATAAGATACTGATCGTTGCTTCCAGTCATTTTTCTATGACATTTCTTGACTCATAACTCATCAACAACTTGCTATATCTATGATAATATCATAATATCTTTTCATTTTCTGTGCATGATGTCGTTTGTCAAAAAGTTGTCTCATACTCCAAAGCAAGTCGAGGATCACTGAGAGCTAGCCACTCTGTAGAATTCTCCCTGTTTGTTTGAGCCCCCTTTTAGGAGTGAGACCATCTACTTTGTTTTAATGTCGCTTTCAAGTGTGGTGTGGAGATTGCAAAAGCATTAAGGGAACACCCTCCCGAGTTTTGTAGAGCCCAAAGTATAGAAGGATAATCAGAAAAATCCTTGTTATATTGTTGGTCCAAGTCTCTGAGTACCCTAAACGGTCTCAAGGCTGGCCCCTCCATACATGATTTGAGGACCCAACATGGTTGTTGTCCCTAGGGACATCACAAAAACCTCGCCTAGTGCGTTTTGGGGATCCAAAAAAAAATGCTGACTCTGTTGGGGAATAGTCGTTATGCTTAAGGATTTATATGAAAAGAAAGAGTCATGAAGTGTATAATTGTGGGACATGTATGAAAATTATTGTGAAACCAAATCAAGATATATTGTCCAAATTTTGGTCCAAATATAATGAGTAATCAACAACTTGGGAAGGGTCAAACTAGAAGGATGTTTATCCCTGGGAAATACAAGCTTTTAAGTTTATGTCATATTCAGGAATTCCCAAATCCTTTTCATATGGAGCTTAAAGATCATGTACCTTTATTTCATGCAAGTCAATTTGAGTTAGCAGTCAAGCACATTCAGGTATTTAGTGAGTTTATTGAAGGTTATCATATTGGTGTTGAAGATATTATTATGAAATTGTTTGTGATCTTTGAAAGACAATGCAAAAGATTGGTATGAATGTTTACCCTCACAAAGTGTGTCTTCATGGCATGAGTTAAAGAGGTTATTCTTTAGGTGGTTTGGTGATGGTAGTGAATGTTATGAACAGTCTTCCACTTCTAAGTGTGTTTCAGCATGTGAAGATGTAATTTATGCACAAGAGCAACATGTGTCAAGTGATCAATTTTTTTTGTCAAAATGATAATGTCCTTGTTGTTCCAATGTGCATTCCTCAGTTTTGTGAGAACTTCTCTCATCCTCAAGCTACATGTGAATGTAATCCAAGTTTTATAGATCTAATGGCATATGTTAGTGCACAGTTGAACATAGAAAGGATGCCAGGTGAATTAGAACATACATTATTTTTTAAGGTTTATCAAAGCATTGTGACCTATTTCCTCACAGTTCATGATTGAGGATTCACAATGGATTGACTTGTTTTTACAAGTTTATGAACCTAATGTTGTCCATTAGCCAAAGGAGTTGAAACCAGCTAGTCTAGATCATGTTGTTGAGTGGTTAGACATGGTAGAGGGTTTCAAGCTTAAGATTGTACTGAATAATGAACATCAAGTTGTTGATAATGTAAAGGTGGAACAAGAAAATGATGAAGATATGTTGATTAATAAAGATACCTCCTACCATGTTGAAGGGGAGGTTCATTGTTAGCCTGAGATAGATAACGATTATGAACAACAAGAAGATGAGGAGTGCATACATCAGGTGGAGTATCAAGAGAGCCTAAGCGTGGATGTGGATGAATCTATGGGGGTTCAAAATTATTCTCCATATAGTTATTGTGATTTTGACAAGGTTGTTGAAGATGCAATCTCCAATATGAAGACACACACATCTTCATCCACTAAATTTTTAGGTTGCAATGAAGATTATGAATCCCAAGAGGATAATTCTTTGCAAAAAGATGATGTTGGCAGCCTTGGTGAGGATATTTAAGAGAAAGACATGAGACACATGGATGAGTTGGACATGTGTTCAATCAAGAGTGAGGAAATCTCAGAGTTGTTGGCAATTGAGTATCAGAATAGTGCACATGGAAAGGGTCAACAACTTATGTGCCCTACTGAAGTTTGTTTTTGCAGTGAGAATTTTTCATACAAAGCCAAACATAATACACTTACTATAAGTTTTGTCTTATTCTTGAACCATATGATATGAATGTTGATGAAAGTTCAGAACTTTATTTTGGTGTTGAGGATGAAGAGTTTTCAAGTTTTGATTTGTGTGGATATAGGTCTCCTGATAAAGGTGAATAGGGAAGTGCATATTCTTATGTGGACCAAGAATCAAATTTAAATAAAAGGTCAGATTGTGGATATGACAAAGATACATGCTTGTGTGCAGCCTTATGAAAATGAATATGATTGTTCAACATGCACCCAAATTGTTGATGAATTGAGCATTAAATGGGATTCAAATGGGCAAGAAGATGAAGTTTTCAATCAGCATGATAAGCTACAGTTGCCTGAAGAAGTTGTTTATGATTCTTATTATTTTCAAATATTTCAGGGTGGTTTGCATAGTGGGAGAGATCAGCGGATAATTTCTTTTCAAAGTAGGATCTCACCCATGCAAGTTAGTTATATGAAAGAAGCCTATAATGCTAGCTATGTACGAGAATGTGAATCTTTTTCTTTTCAGCTGGATGACAGTCTTACTAGGTATGACATGGGTTTCAATCATGGTAAATGTTGTCGTATGCATGATGATGTTTGGTTAAATGATCATGACACACCAATGTCAGAAGATTATCAAAATTTGCAATTTGTGTATGGTTTTTAGATGTTTTATGACAATGAGTGCACTTATGATAATCAACATGATAGTTGGATAAGAGAATTACACACTCTTAACCAGTTGAGTTCTAGCTACATCCACAAATTAGCCACAGTGAAGTCAAGTGAAATTAAAATCTATGATAGAGGAAAGCATTAGCTAATCTTTTTAGGTGGCCTAGGGTCATCACTTGTGGTTTGATCCTAAAGCCACATCAATTTGGGACAGAGAAAACCCTTTTTTACTCCGAGCCCAATAGATAAGGCACTTGTTCTGTTCCCCAGAGATCTGGAATCTTGCTATGCCTACAGGAGGAATGCATCCCCAACCAGAGCCACTAATAGTCCTAAAAATGATTGTGCAAAAATCTTCATGCCTTAGTCAAAATATTGGTCATTTTGTTTTTTTCTTGCTCTCTATCTTTTGTTTCAGGCTCAAGGTTTAGGGTTTATGAATTTTGATTAAGTCTTTTATAAAAACCCTAAGCTTGTTATAATTTGGTGTTACCTTTTCTCCACTTAAAGCCAAGGGTTTGCTTACTGTTGGTGGGGCCATGTATTTCCTAGGCATTAAATTGTTTTTATGTCAGGCCCCTATTAATATTTTCCTATGTCTGCATTTTATTATTTATTTTAGGTGGTCTCCTTTTAAAAATTTTCAGTAGGCACCTTATTAATTTTCCTAAGTCAACAATAATATTTAGCCGATGTCTTTATGTTAACAGTTGAGATACTAAAAGTTCATGCATTTTGCATGTGGTTTAACGGACGAAGATGTTTTAATTTCTGCAAAAAGGTGCTTGATGTTTAACTAGCTAAAGACTAGAGGTTACCATGGCCGAGGGGTAAAGATCAAGCAGATACAATGGCTCTCTTAACCCCATGATCGAATATGCTCAAAGGTTATGGATCATGGCATCACGAGATGATGCCACGTGTCCTAGGCGAGCCAAGGTGAGGTGGAGGGTGAATTGGAGGTGTCGCGTCATAACTTTGACAAGCCCGCTTGCCACATTTGATGGTCAATGTGAGATTGACCAGTATGGATCATGCGATGCACCAACATGGAGGAAGATCGGTGACTAAGATTCAAAATTCATTTTAAAACGAACTATCGCACGCAAGCAGGTAATGGTGGATGGGGTCTGGTCTGCTAACAGATGAATAATGAAAGAGAGGAATCTTCTTATTTCAATTTACCAAAGGCATTTCAAGCATGAGAAGAATAATTTTAAAAACCAAAGAAGATTGGAATGAGCTCTCATAGTGCAAAATTAGGGTTTCCTGGTGCGTTTAAAGCATTTTTGTATCTTGCAGTGGTTATTTCTTCGGTAAATGAACCCAGTATTTCATGAGCCTGTATTAGATCTTAATCATGTAACAAAAAAAGGCATAAAGAATATCAGAGAGGTAGTTGGGACATTTTGTAAAAGAGGAATATTTTGTAGCAGAATCATGTGTGACTAGTTATTTTTTAATGACAGGTGTCTCCTTTGCCCCATAGCTTATTTTCTCCCTTGTTTCTATAAAATGGAATTCAAGGCCATGAGATAGTTGTTCCAAAATTCTGGTTCCTTTGGGGTTCCTTTTCTGGTTCTAGTAGTGAGTCTAGGTGAAATGAGTAGGTTGTAATAGGAATTTGCAGAGCAAATAAAATGGGTTTTGTGTCTTATTTTTTTTCAGGTTCTTGAAGGAGTTATATGTAATGTAATTTTTAACAAAAAATAGCTTATGAAATGAATGAAAATATTGTCTGAAATCATTTTCTCCAATGTATGACTATGTTATGTTTCTGAATGAGTAAGATCAAGGGTTTTCTCATTTGTTGCATTGTTGTGATGCATGTTTCTTGTATCTTACACTCTGACCTAAGGGGTTGGTTAAACTGCTTAGATAGGATTTGCAAACTAATAGGGCTCATACAAGAATTTATATAAGTATTCTAGGTTGGGATAGTAATATGAGATACATTGTAAGGCAGTGTTATCTCGAGATCTTTGGCTATTAGATTAATCTTTATATTGCATATTTATCTTTGCATTCTGAAATTTCAATTGCCCAATGGATAAGACACCGATCGTTGCTTCCAATAATTTTTCTATGACATTTCTTTACTCATAACTCATTGACAGCTTGCTATAGCTATGATAATATCATAATATCTTTTCATTTTCTATGCATTATGTTGTTTGTCAAAAGTTGTCTCACACTCCAAAGCAGGTTGAGGAACACTGAGAGCTAGCCACTCTGTAGCATTATCCCTCTTTGTTTGAGCCCCCTTTTAGGAGTGATACCATTTTCTTTGTTTTAATGTCGCCTGCAAGTGTGGTGTGGATATTGCATGAGCATTAAGGGAAAACCCTTCTGGGTTTTGCAGAGCCCGAAGTGCAGAAGGATAATCAAAAAAATCCTTGTTATATTGTTGGTCCAAGTTCCTGAGTATCCTAAATGGTCTCAAGGCTGGCCCCTCCATGCATGATTCAAGGGCCCAACTTGGTTGTTGTCCCTGAGGGCATTGCAAAAACCCCACCACGTTTGTTTTGGAAAACCAACACATGGATCAGATCTCCATGTATCTGGCATTGTCTATATTTTAGTATATACTTGTAAGCATCCTTCTCCATTGTTGGCCAATAATATCATGTTCTTATCAATTTCTTAGCTAATGGAGGACCAAAATAATGAGCACCACAAATCCCAACATGACCTCTTTTAAATTTGTTTGTGCTACTTTAGAGTTTAAACAGTGAAGCAAGGTACCATCTAATCTTTTCCTATACAGAGTATTGGCAATGATTGTATTTCTTGATGCCTAACGTATAAGAGTCTTGTGTTGATTGTGTGAAATATAAAGAGACATATATTGGTCATGTAGATATGCATATACTTCTTTGTACCATGGTGATTCATTTCCTACTATCATACAAACATACTTAGAAGGTGGAATTTCGTAGGCATTTTCTCAAATGTCACATTGGTGAAGTGTTTCTTGTATTCTTGTATCAATTATTTGTAAGGTGCGAGTTTGTCATCTTTGGTATTATAATCATCATTCACCTAATTGATTATAACCTGGGAGTCACCAAAGACTTGTAACTCCATTATCTTCCATTGTACAAAAACATGAAGTCCTATGACTAGGGCTTCATATTCAACTATATTATTGGTACATGGGAATTTGATCCTAAATGATTTGGGAATGGAGTCTCCTTGAGGAGTGATGAAGAGGATTCTTGCTCTTGCTCCATGATTGGTGTTTGACCCATCAAAATACAATTTCCAATTTATGGATGCTGAGAGTGAAATGTTGAGAATGAAAACACTGACTCATCAGGAAAATCTACTACCAATGGATGGTTGTCTTGTATGGGTGCCTATGCAAGTTGATCCACTATGATCTGACCTTTGATAGCCTTCTATCGACATACTCTATGCCAAATTCACTCAGGATCATGACCCACATAACCAATCTTCCAATTAATGCTACTTTTTTCAGAGGATCAAAATGTGCAATGAGCTGGACTTTATGACTCAACATGTAGTGTCTAATTTTATGGGATGTGAGGATCACTGCTAAACATGCTTGTTCTATAGGAGTATAGTTGAGTTAATATCCTATGAGAGGAATTTGTTGCAGATATGCATAACAACAATGGCTTTCCATGTACTCGTGGGACCAAGACTGGTGTTGACAAGAGATATTCTTTTAATGCTTGAAATTCTTCCTGACATTGGTCTATTCACTTGAAGGTTACACCTTTTTTTAGAAGGTGTTGAAATGATTAGCACTTGTCTGCCAATTATGCAATGAAGCACCTTATAGATTGTAATCTCCCTTGCAAAATTCTCATTTGTTTGAGTGTTGAGGGTGTTGGAATTTCTAGGATCACTTTCACTTTTGCAGGATCTATCTCAATATCTTTATTAGATACAATAAACCCCAAGAGTTTACCAGATGTGATGTTGAAGACACACTTCTTTGGGTTGAACCAAACTTTGTATTGTTTGAGCCTATCAAAGATTTTAGATAGAACATCAAGATGATCATTCCTGGTTTTTTTATTTGGCCAGAAATTCATCTACATAATCTTTCATGATGTTATGTATAATGTCATGAAACAGGGTGGTCATTGCTTTGATAAGTGGCTCCAACGTTCTTGAGACTGAATGACATCACATTCCAGTAGTATTTTCCCCTAGGACGAGTGAAATTTGTTTTATGTTGGTCTTCTAGTGCAATCCTTATTTGATTATAACCAAAAAAACCATCCATGAGTGATAGCATTTCATTTCCTACTCTCAAATCCACAATCATATCTATATTGAGAAGTGGAAAATCATCTTTGGGACAAGCTTTGTTTAGGTCACTGAAGTCAATACAAATTCATATGCCCCCAATGCATTTATTCACTGGTGCTAACTTTGAAATCCATTCTACATAGTCTATGGGTCTAATGAAACCCACATCTAACAATTTTTGTAGTTCTACTTCGATTAATAGGGCTATTTGAGGATGCATCTTCCTGAGCTTTTGTTTGTAAGTCTTTACTCCTGGTAATAATAGCAAATGATGTAAGACCAATTTTGGGTCCAACCCTAACATGTCGGCATATGACCAAGCAAATTTTATTGGTCGTTGCATGAAGAATTGAATAAATCTTTTTTTTCCATGGGATTTAAAGACTTAGCCAAGTGTATCTTATGTACATTCTCAACATTTCCAATGTTGATTTATTTAGTTTCTTCTACTAGCAATGTTGATTGTTCTTGATCTATAAGAAGATTATCCAGTCTATTTGTGATTGTATTTTCTATTTCATCCACATCTTCTGGATTAGAAGAGGAGCTTGCTTCTTCAAAGTAGGTTATTCTATCAAGATTTACGACAAAACTGGCTTTGTGATCATCATAGATAAATCCATCCCTAGCACCCAAGAACTCAGCTATGGGATCATCATTTTGGAACTAGTCTAAATGTTGTTGTTCTTCTTGCCCCCAGTCTATCAAGTGGGGATATATCAGACAAAGATCTATGTCTTCCTTAGGTGGAGATATTGTTGATATCATGCAGATTTTATTACCATAGACATACTTGAATGACTTTTGATCAACTTGTTTGTCTTCATATTCAATGTCATCATCTATAGGTGATTGATTGTCATAAGCTCTAAATACTGAATATATGCTACAACTATTGAGAGATTGGAATTCATATTTATGGGAATCAATTATACTCTTAATATATGTTTCTCTGTCTGGTCCATCTTCATCAACTTCTTGAATTAGAGAAAGAGGAGTTTCAAAAGTGTTGATGATGAATGAGAGTGTTTCATGACTTGTAGATCCTTCTTTTGTGATAGAAGCCTCATTTAAGGCTTCTATGAGAGATAGAGGCAATATGAAATTACCTTTGCCAGCTGGTATTATGTCTATTTCCCTTGGTATGCTAGTTGATGATGATGGTGTCAAGTGAGTATTTAATTCATCTATTGGTGTGAGTCATGTTTTTTTCACCACATTAACATGTGATACTGGTGAAAAAGCAATCATTGACATGTTGTTCTGACTTGGTGACTGGGGATCTTCATCCTCATTTGTGAGTGACATTGTTATTGGTAAATTTTGGATGACCAGAGTATCTAGTCTAGATGTTCTTATTCTTCTTGTCAGGCCAGTATATCCTAAGCCCCAATTTTTTGGATTTTCTAATGGTAATATAGGTGCTATAATGCCTTGAGAATGTGCCCCCAATCCTGTTGTTCCATCACAACCATGTCTTTGTATCATTTTGAATCCATTGTCATATTAATCGAAAGGGAGTCTGACATTTGATTTGTCATCTTCTTCTTTATAGATCCATTTGTTGACATCTTATCCTAAGGATTATTCATTTACTTGTCCCCATCTTATGAAGGAGCAAGATTCTAAGAATTGGACTATTTCTTTCCCTTTATTTTTACTTGCAAGCTTGGTAAGGCTATCCCAAAGGATCTAGGAGACAATTGGCCTACTGATATTATTTTAGAATATGAATATTTGTCACACCCTTCATCCTTGATTTGGGGAGGTGGTGTTGTAGGTGTGTGAGATGATGATGTTGGTGTGTCTGAAATTTACAAAGAGTCCATGTGCATGGTGAGTGGAGCCACTTGACTGGTTGGGACTTGATTCTTTGTGCTTGCCCTAAGGTAGTTACAATGTTGAAAGGGGTTTGGATCACTCTGTATTGTGATCTCAATGCCATTATAATGTAACTTAACACATTGGTGGAAAGTAGAAGGTATTGACTACATGGCATGTATCCACGAGCAACCTAGTAGCATATTATATCCCAACTCTCGATCTAGAACTTGAAAGGTGATATCAGTGGTGACAGATCCTACTTCCAAATATAAGGTCACGACACCCTTGGATGGGTGTTCTTCATCATCATAACTTTTAATAGTTATTCGCTTAGTAATATCAATATGATGGTGTGAATAGCCCAAAGCTTTAATTAGGTTAAGAGTGCATATATTGAGTCCAACTCCACCATCTATTAAGACTCTTCTGACTTTTCTTCTATGAACAAGTACTTCTAGGTCAAGAGGATCATTGTGCATGGATCTATCTATTGGTACATCTTGCTCTGTGAATTCTACCTTGGAAGCAGCTATATTTCCAACCATGGATTGAAAGGTGTTTTCATCTATGTTGCGGGGGACAACAGATTCTTGGAGAGCCTTGTTGAGGACCACCTTGCAAGCTGAGGAGATATGAAGCAACTCAAATAATGAAATTTGTGCCAGAGTCTTTCTTAGTTGATCAACAACACTGTAGTTGCTAGTTTGTGGAGGTAGATTAGATGGCATCCCTTGCAATGTGACTTTGGATCAGCGAGTGATAATTGCACAATCTTGATTTCTTGGATTGACTGTAATTGTAGCCATTATTTCATCTCCTGCACTGATTATATTGATTGCATAATCATATGCTACATTGGTATAATTTTCAGTGTTGTTGTATATCCCTAAACTAGAAGCCTTTCCTTTGTCATGTTGAACAAAAGGATCCTTGAATATGGTATGATCTATGTTAGCAGATCGCTTATTAGCATCCACAGTAATGTCACCCTAGTCAATGAGATCTTGTATCAAATTTTTGAGTTGATAACAACTTTTTGTTTTATGGCCTTTAGCATGATGGTATTCACAAAAGGCAGTTTTGAAAGGACCCATCTCATATGGCCTAAGTTCTGGTAGAGTGATGAAATTGGTTTGTATCATCTTTTTAAGAGCGGACTCAATTGGTTCTCCAAGTGGTCTATAATTCCTTCTAGGTGTATTGATCCTTGGAGGTCTTTGATTACCAGACTGGACTACATTTGCATTTGTTGAAGTTGTATTGCTACCTTGATACTGAGTTCTATTTGAGACAAAATACTCCATTGGTCCTTGAAGCGATACCACTGGTTGAGCTATGTGGACAACACGAGTGTCTACAACCCCATCACTTGTCACATTCTTATTTCTAGACCAAATTTTAGTTTTTCAATCCTTGAATTATTGGTTAGTCCATTGTCTTTGTGATGCTTTAATATCCCTTGGTCTACTAGGCCCCTTTCACACTTTATACCCTTTTCTTTTATTTTCTTGAATTTATGAAGACATTGCATTTGCAGTGGGTATTTAACTTTAACTTAAGGAATGAGGTTTTCAATGAAGATACCCACTTGTTCGGCCTCTGGAATGTGACTGAGACATCTGTGGTACAAATCTCTCCATCATTATAGGAATGAAGCAAATTTTTCACCTTCTCTTTGTTTGGTTGCACATAAATCCATTAGAGTAACTGGATTGTCTATATTGTGTGAATCATTTGTTATAAACTACTCCGCCAACTCACCCCATAAGGCAATTTTTGGTGGCAAGTGCGAGAACCACTCTAATACTATTCATCCTAGACTCTTGGGAAATAGATGCATCAAATATGTGTCTTCATAAGTCACTTCAATGCATGTTCTATGAAACTCACTAGCGTGATCTAGGGGGTCACCTTTTCCTCTATATTTATCGAACTTTGGGGTCTCAAAATGTTGTGGAAAAGGTCGCATATACAAAGTCCTATCAAAAGGATAAGGATGGAGATCTTTCATGGTGTAGATCTTCTTTTCATTTTCTATTTTCATATTAGTCATTTGTCTTTGGAGATTCTACACTTGCTGAGCCAAGATTTATATTTGGGTCAAAGGTGTATTGACCATATAGGTATTCCCTACAAAAGGACTAGTGTTTGAGTATACTAGAGCTTGCTGGAACATTGACTGATTATGCAACTATGTACCTTGGTTTCCATTGGGTGTTGAGAAATATGCCAATTGAGTATTGTCATTAGGTTGGCTTAATCCATACATTCCAGTGGAACTTTGATTCATATTCTAACCATTGTAAGTAGACCCAACTAAAACTGGTATTGTGGGCTGGGTAGTACTTGTGGGTACAATATTCTGAGCCACTATTGCTGAGGTTGTTTGTGAAGTAACATTGGGAGTATTTTGGGATGTGATATTTGCATGTATTGATGTAACTCTTGATTGAGAATTTTGAGTTGACATTATAGTATTTTGAGTTGTTGTGGCTTGTGTGCTTTGAGGTGCACCATGAATTGAGCTTGAAGACTCTTCTTTTGTTTGTGTAATGTTTGGTGCTTGATTCATATTTTTAGTCAAGGTTACTCCTAGTGACAATATTGTTGAAATGTCAACATTTGAGGGTAACTTGGCCCCATTTTGAATCAAAAGGGAGAGATATCAGTCCTTATTTTTATTGATAAGCGCATTTAGGATCATAAGGACTTGTGGATCTTGTTGAGATTCCTCCAATCCTTCTTGTATCAATTTATGTTAGATTTCTTCTATTTAAGGCATGTTGTTCATATTTATATGCAATGTTATTGGTTTTCTAGCTTATGGTTGTTGGTAAGTTGATAGGTCCATGTTCCACGTGGGGTTGAATAATCGGTCATTATTTGGATTCTTTTTATCACTTTGTGATCTGGTTACTGACATGAATGATTTTTATGACACTTAGGAAATGCAAGACCTTGGACAAGTTATGATACTAGACTCTGACACTCTATTGGGGATTAGAATGAGGAGGTTGTTGAAGATTAGGATGAGGAAGTTTTTGTTGTTGGAGTCTAAGTTTTTCAAGTCTTTGCTGAACAATTTCTCTTTCAGTTGCTCTTTGGATTCGAATTGCTTTTCGTATTTCCTTGTCTATTACAAATTTGACTCCTTCATACTGGGGGACACTAGTTCTTAACTTCCATGCAAGGTTATCTAAACTATCAATGATTTCTCCCTGATCGTTGTGTGGACTAAGATTGGTTTTCTCAAACGAGAAGAAATCATCACCACGCAAGACCATGACAACACATGCTATGGAGACTCTCTAAAGATGATCAATGAGTTATGAAACCTATGGGACTTAAGATCACAAAGAGTAAAGAGTTTTTTCCATTTTTTGAAAATGTGACTCTTGTTTGGTTTTCACTTTGATCAATTTTTTGAGGTGAAATTGTTTTGATGACAAATTTTCTAACTCATGAGAACACTTGTTTGTGAAAAAGTATGGCCAATTTATTTTGTTCTCACAAGCTCTAAAAAATAGAGTTTCTCAAGGAAAGGCCTAAATTAGCCCATATCAATACTGACTCTATAATGGTTTGGAACATACGATATACAAATAATCATAGTAAACAAAGCCTAGGCTAGATAGTGGAAACCGTTCAATGGGGCCCCCACAGCAAAATACTGAGACAAGACAAACACCACTGGCTCCACTCCATGACACAAAATTCTCGGGCATGCCAATCTCTCTTATCTCAAAGATCCAAAGATCTTATAACCAAGGATTTTCTATCTCATCATGCAAGGTACATGGAGGGTATCTATGGGGTACGATCTGCACTCTCAGAACCATTGAACGTGGGATTTTGAGCTACTAGTTTGGTTCTTATTAAAATTTCAAAGGATCCCAATCCAACAATAGATTCTTGAAGCAAGCCACTTAAGACTTTAGTTAAGATTATTGGTGCAGGGAAGGCCCCCACATACGTCGAATCCACTCAACACTTCAGCCGCCTAACCGGTATATTTATATAACGGATCAAAAATCCCGCGTGAGAGTATGCTGAGAGAGATGTGTTGGCATTTGAATGAAAATTGCATTAATGATTTTTTATATTGTTATTGATGTCAATTAACCGGTAATGATGTTGTAATGTTGTTTTGTAACTGGTAGGAAGAGCTAGTGAAAGGAAACTGTAACCAGTAGTTTAGTTTGTGGAGTGAACCGGTATTGCTAAGTATTGGAGAGTTGAACCGGTAAACCCTACCTGTTGTTTTGATAAACCCTAAATAATTAAGTTTGGTGAATTGGCTATACTAGTTTATGATCTGATGATGAGGGGTAATGATTATGACACGTATGTATATTGTATGAAGAGAGTTTCAAAGTGATTTTGGCGCGTTGAGGTAATATTTTTTTGTCTTGGGAATGAACAAGTATACTACATATAATGCAAAGCGCGTGATGAGTTACTAAGTTTGATGAAGCGATGATCAAGGAGAAGTCAAGGCTTTCTTGAATGATGTGTAGAGATTGTTATGTAATCCAACATTCATACTTCAACCGACTTGTTTGTAATCTCTATGAGAATTAGGTTTTTATTGTGTTACCAACCTAGTTGATTTGTTTTTAAGGTTGATGAGTTGTTTTAGTTTGAGTGTGTTGGAAAAGTTGAATTGAGTGTGTGGTTGCGGAACCAAATATTGTATTTGAAATTTGAGTAAAGGCAAATAGGAGCATGAAAAGGATCTGAACAAGCAAGTGAAGTGTTATTCAAACAGATCAGTAAATTCTTGTTGTTTTCTAACAATTACAGCAGTTAAATCCTCTAACAAGGTGATCCATTATCTTGGATTCTAAATCCTTTACAAAGGTTACTCCTCATAGGGTATTTCTTCTAACAAGGCATTATAGTCAATCCCTTAACCGGGTGGTTCCTAATAGGATCAGTTCTTAACATGACTTTTTGTAAAAGATTTAACAGGCTTGGCTCCTAATAGGGCAAACTTCAAAAGAGTTCAGATAGTTATCTTGTGAGTCTCATCTCACTGTGGTTTTTCCCATTTGGGTTTCCACGTCAAAAATATTGTGTCAAGTGGTGAATGTTTTTATGTTTATGTTTTGTTATGGTTCATTTGCTTAACTACTCAATCCAATTTGATAAGTCATTATAACCGGCAGCAATATGAATTTTTACTTATATTCGTAAAAGTATTTAAATGTTTCTACGTTACAAGTTGATTACTGTTATCTGTTGTAATAGTCAACTAGTTTAGCTTGACAATTTTTATCTTGACATATATATTGCATTGATAGTTCTAAGTTTACTTTGAGATATTGATTTTGAGATTGGTGAAGTATTATAGTTTTTCTATCTACTGATTCACCCCCCCCTCTCAGTAGTTGACCGGATCCTTGTTCTTTCATCATACTATCAATTGGTATCAGAGCTTCTCAGGTCCTCTAAGGTCTAAGCCTAACAACTTGAGGTAAAGATCTTGCAGATCATGATGAAGAAGGAAGCTATGAAGTTTAATAGAGATAACTATAGGATATGGAGTGAAAAAATGAAAATTTATATCAAGAGCCTTGGAAATCAATCTGGGAACATGTTAATACTCAATATGTTGCACCTACTGGGATTATGACTAATGATCAAAAGAAAGAGCAACGAGAAAATAATAAAGCACTGGAGGCTATTATCAGTTCTTTATCTGATGCTGAATATGTTGATGTTCATGGTCTGGAGACTACACATGAGGTATGGAAGAAACTTGAAGAGATTTATAGCGGTGATGAACATGTAAAGATTGCCAAGGAAGAGAGTCTAAGAGGGAAGTTTGATGACATGCAGATGGTTAAAGGTGAGAATATCCAACAGTATGGTTAGAGGATAAAAGAGATAGTTGGTAAGATTAAGAGTGTTGGTGGTAAAATGGATGATGCCACAGTAGTTAGTAAGGTATTGAGAACCCTGCTACCGGTCTACGCTATCTGAGTTTTAGTCATTCAAGAGTTGAAATCTATTAACAAAACCAAGGTAACCCTTGACTCCATCATTGGTAAGTGTAGACATCTAAAAATGTCTCATTGATCATGTACTAATTATTCCTCTAATTAATTAAATAATTATTTAATTATTTAATTAATTTAATCTTATTCTTCTGATTCTTCTATTTCTTCTATTTTTTCTAATTTCATATTTCTTCATCATCTTACTAATTATTCTATTTTCCTATTCTATCATCATCTAATCATTTTAATCATTTTCTAAATATTAATTAAATATTTATTATTTATTTAATTAATTCTGATTAATTCCCCAATTTCAATAATCTTTATTATTTAAATAAATTACTAATTATTCAATTTCTATCTCTAATCATCCAATGATCAACCCTTTTCTAAATATTAATTAAATATTTATTATTTAATTAATTGTGATTTAATTCATTTAATTTAAATAATCTTTATTATTTAATTAAATACTATTTCTAAAATAATTAAATAGTTTCTTTAAATTATTTAATTAACTAATTAATTCTTCAATTCGAAATCCCCAAATTCTAATTTCATTTAATTTCATATTCTTCTAATTTCTTCCAAATTTAATTACATGTGCATGATTTCAAAACCCAAATTGAAAATCAAAGTTAAGTTCTAAATATATTCAAATAATAAATTGAATTAAATAAATTCACTTATTTGAATAAATCTCATGCAAAGATTAAATTGAAAATCTAAATCTAAATGCAAGCACATGATAAATTAATTAATTAAATCATTTATCTCTCCAATCTCTATTTCCATCTTTTAGTTAGCTTTTTCTAAATTAAGCTTTCTATGTCATCTTCTTTATTTCCACCAATCAATCTTTTTCTTCCTTCAATTAGCTTTTTCTCAATCAGTTGACTCAATTAATCTATTCAATCTATTGAGTTCCACTCCTAGAATCAGCAGTTCAACTATCAATTTTCATGTGAGCTCACCTGAGTTCCACCTCTTGATCAATCTGTTCCACCTTTCAATCAATCTTCTCCAATTTTCTATAAATTGAGCATCCAATCTCCATTTTCAACAATCACGAACTTTGAATCTTTGTGTCACTTGTAGGTTACCAGTGCAATATCTGAGAGCCATCATACCACATAGAAGAGAAGAGCAATGGAAGCAATATGCAATTTTGGAATAGGGAGTTTCATTGAATTATTATAATTCTTATTTCTTGATATTTGCATCATTTCATTGTCTTGTTTGTTAGATTCTTTGATTAGATAGGGATTCATGATTTCCCTTGTTTCTAATTGATTACTTTGTTATATAAAGATGAATTTTATAGGCGTATACATTTTGGTGAACTCGACGTGAATTAACTTTCTATATTTTTCTGTGTGATTTTTTGTAGATTGTGTAGATTTTTCTTCTTTTTTGTAGGTTGCACGAATTTTGAGAAAAGATTTTTCCATCACACAATCGAGCATTCATCATCATGCAATAGCATAGACAGCATCACGCATTCGACCCTTCGGGGTCATGCATTCGTTCTGATAGGGTCACGCAATCACCCTGTCCAGATCGCGTAATCGCCCTTTCTAGATCACACATTCGCAGGAAGATTTGTTGTTTAATTCTTTCTTCCATCTATTATCTATTCTATTTAATTCTTTCTTAAATTGAGTTAATCTGGGATCAAATCACTTTTATTTTATGATTTGATTATAACAGTTTATGGTAAGAAAAGTTCAGTTCAGGATTTCAGGTGCAAGAAGGACGAAACAACATAGGAGAGAAGCCAAACGCTATCAAAAGGTTCTCTAGGCAAAAAAATTGATACAGGATTCGGAAGAACAACTGGCCTTAGATAGATATAATAGCCTAGTTCTTTCTTATACAATTAAATATGATCTAATCAATATTGAATGGATGATGAGAGATTTGGCTAGGGCTTCACAATTGGTTTTGCAGGTTTCTGATCGAGTTTAGTTTCCTTTTATTTTTTTAGTTTTTAACTTTTGTTGTTGTTTGCCTTCTATCATGCAATCAATCAGTCTTCATCACGCATTCGATCTGTCATATTTACGCATTCGCTCTGTCAGATTCACACATTTGCTCTGTAAGTATCACGCAATCACACAGGTATAATTACGCATTCACCTCTGTCAAATTTTGAGTTTCTATTTTCTATTAGTTTGGCTTTACTACTAATCTTCTGCTTACAGCCTGTGGCGGATTTGCAGAGAGGATTAGATTAGTATTTTTGCATGCACACTTTACACTTCATTTTTGGTGCTTAAAATCAACAATAGTTAAAATTGACATGCATGGATAATCTCACACTTTGTTGTTGGTGCTTAAAATGAACATGGGATAAAATGGACATGCATGGATAATCTCACACTTCGTTGTTGGTGCTTAAAATGAACATGGGCTAAAATTGACATGCATGTATCTTGGTTTTTGGTGCTTAAAATCAACAAATGGTTAAAATTGACATGTATGCCTTCATATTTCGATTTGGTTTTTAAAATAGACATGCACATGCGTATCTAACACCTAAATTTGCGCTATAAAATGAACGTGAATCAAACTACATTAGATTAAATCATTTGTCTTTTTCTTAAGGTAAAGAATTTTTATTGTGTCTGGGGTGGACCTAGTGTTGCACTAACTGACTTTCCACTTGCCTTCGAGGTCGTGGGAGAAAGAAGGAAGGTGACAACGACATCCAAATTTTCTTTTATTCTACGTAGTGAGGGGTATCTTTGACTGGGGATTTCATCACCCCATGGAGGTACTTCAAATTGGGATGCGTTGGGGATATCATCTCTCCATGAGTACTCTCAAGCAGGTTTTTTGAGCCACTATATAAATATATTGGTCAAGCGGCTAGAGTGTTGAGTGAATTCGATGTATGTGGGGGCCTTCCCTGCACCGATAAGCTCAACTAAAGCCTTAAGTGGCTTGCTCTGAGAATCTGTCATTGGATCAAGACTCCTCAAAACCTAATACTAAGAACCAATTTAGTTGCCAAAAAACCCTACATTCAGTGATTCCGGGAGTGCGGATCGTACCCATAGATACCCTTCATGTACCTTACATTATGATATAGGAATCCCTCGACTATAAGATCTTCGGATCTTCAGGGTAAGAGAGACTGGCATGTCCGAGAAGTGTGTGTCATGGAGTGGAGCCAATGCTGCCAGACTCTCTATATGTTCATTTTGTCTCGATATTTCGTAAGGGCATGTTTCCACTATCAAGCCTAAGATTGTATTGTATGCTTTTTTATGTATCATTGTGCTAGACCAGTATTGAGTCAGTCCCTTGGGCTATTTCAGGCCCTATCCCACGTATCTCTGAATTTTTTGAGATTATATGAAAACTGAGTCAGTCAGCTATACATACCTACCAGCAATTGTTCTCAGATTTGGAAACTACAAAACATTGTCCCATACACGAATTTACAGAAGAAGAAAAAAATGTCTATTTTGAAGTCAAAACTCAAAAGTCCTTACATACTTGTGACCCTAGGCAGTCTTTTACATAGTCCTTGCATAGTCCCAATTATGTCCTCATTATCATCCTACGTCTTTTGTATAGTCCCACTTACATCCTCATTATCGTCCTATGTCTTTTGCATAGTCCCACTTACGTCCTCATTATCATCCTATGTCTTTTGCATAGTCCTACTTACATTCTCATTATCATCCTACGTCTTTTGCATAGTCCCACTTATGTCATCATTGTCATCCCTAGTCTTTTCAATTATCATTCATATTAGTTTTTGATTAAGTAAAAAAAGGTTTTAGGGGACCCGAAACCCAATTACAATTTGAAAGATGAGCATTAAAGAGACAAAACAAAACAGCTGCAAAACACCAGCACAAAAATGAGAAGCTAAGAAAAAGATAGCAAGAAGCCAACAAGAAGTTGGCTCCAAACCCAGCATTACAAATTAATTGAAAACTTTAATAGATTCCTCAGCATTCTGAACCAAGAGCATCATCACCTTGGTCGCTTCCCTTAGGTGTTGCTTTCCTCTCTCAACTGGCTATCTTTCATATTGATCTCCATCCCAGTAGTGTTCTGACTTGTTCTACACCTGGGAGTCTGGTGGGTGGTGTTGGAAGTTGGAATATCATCAATGATAACTAGATTCTTATCCTGATTTTTCCTTTCCAGATGATCTACAAAAGCATTCATGTTCTATGATGAGACTTTGAGGACTTGGAGACTATGATTCATGAAGTTTTTTAGAGCCTTCTCGATACAGGCAACCCAGGTGTTGATGTTGTCTTTATCCTCTTCAGCCTATTCTTTCAAAGTTTTTATAACATCCTCCAAGTGTTTCAAATCCCCTTTGATCAAATCTTTTTCTAGCCAATCCTCCATCTTGATATCCTCTTCAGCTTCACTGGTTTCCATCTCATCATTCTTTTTCCCAGAGTCCTTAATCAACTTATTAATCTTGTTTTCCAACTCCCTTTATTTACTTTGCATGCTAGTAATGTTGTCGACAACCCATTTCTGGAAGTTGAAGGACTCCAGAGTACAGTTACGGGCGGTATTCAAGATGGTTTTTGCAAAATACCCACCCTATTCAGTGCCCACGGAGTTAGGATTTTCATCCTCCTTCGAATTCAGAGCAACATTCCTGTTGTCCGAACCCATAGGGTTAGAGTGAGGGTTTTCAAAGTTACCTCCTTCATCCTCTTCACTAATGTTCTCATCCTTTTCATACTCCATATCAGTTTCAAAATCCTTACCCTTTTCCTCCTCCACATCACAGTGCACCTCCGTTTCCACATTATCTATGTCAGCTCTCCTTTTTTTGTGGGTAGAGGCATTAGGCTGTTCTAAATCCAAATCTGTATCTTTGCCGCTCTCAGAGATATGAGCATTCATGATCAAAGGGTCATCTTTGTTCACCCTAGCCTTGTCCTTCAGATGTTCATAAATGATCAATATAAGCCCCTGATGGGCTATAGGGTAAGAGTTAGGCTTTTTAGCATGGTCAGCAAGACTCTCATTCAGAGAGGATGCTAAATAAAAAGGCAGGGATATTCTGGCCCCATGACAGAAGTGGTTCAAAATAGCAAAGTGATAATTATAGATTTTTGTAAATCTACCGTCAATAGTTAAATACTCCATTAAAACCTTTAAAACTTTTTGCCAAAAGAGCTTTACCTGCTGGGGAATGTAATAGGAAATGTTGTCTTTCTTCACAAGCTTGCCCTTCTCATCCTCCAATTTTGGGAAGATTTTGAACGCTTCAGCTGCATACTTCTAATCTCTGTAAAATTTGGTGCCCTCCTTCTAAAGACCCGTGACCTCTGTGAGCAAGTTCTCATCAATTTGCCATATCTCCCCGAATAGGGTGACTCTATTGTTACTCCAGCCTCTGGCAAAACTGTGAAGCTTTTCCATATAGTCAATAAAGCCATATCTGTGAAGTCTTCTCCAGACTTTTCGTTCACTCTTCCAATTTTTGCATCCTGGGGGCTCATTCCTATTTAAATTACCACCTATTTTGAGCTCTAGGTAGAAGTACAAGTAGCTATAATTCACAGTCCGCAGATGAAACCCCAAATGCTTGTAAATTCTGGAGTTACAGAACAGAGACTCTTTTGTTGTTTTGAAACTTATGTTTACGGCCGCACAAACCTAGCAATTATGATTATAATCTTCCTCATGCATATGATCATGGAAATGATGCCAAAAAGCACTCTTTAACTGGCAGTTAATCCGCCCCCAAAATCTGTCTTTGGAATTCATTCCCCAAAATATAATCATGATATTAACTTGACCCATTCATATGATCAAAATATAATTGCTCTTTAACCTCCCTTTTACAATGAGTTTCTCCAATATATTTAACATCATTCTCTAAATTGACTCCTTCATTTGCTAAGAGATCCGCGACCTTATTGCCTTCTCTTAGAGTATGAGTTATGCTTATACTAACATAGTTATTTAACAAATATTAAGCACTTTTAACTAAGTCAGTAGTATTCCAAGAGATAGAGCTTGTACCTTTGAGGCCTTGGATGATGTTTAAGGAGTCCCCTTTGAGCCATATTTTTTTGAATTTGAATCCCTGGGCAAGCTGGAGGCTTTTTAACATGGCCAAAGCTTCGGCCACATGATTATTTTGGACCCCAAAAAGAGAGGCAAAAGGTGCAATACAGACTCCTTGAGCATTTCTAATAACTCCTCCACCACCAGACTTCCCAGGGTTGCCCTTAGCCGCCCCATCGAAATTCACCTTTATCCAATCATGATCAGAAAAGTGCCAAACAATATTATCTCTCCTATTCTTATTGTCAGATCTATAGACTTTATGTATTAGATTCCATTCAATGAGGATTTCTTTTTCCATATCATTCACATCAGTAACAGACCATTGCTTATCATCTATATTAGTTACATAGTCCTACATTATCATATACATCTTCATCTAGACCTCATATACATCTAATTCCATTGTCAGTTATAGGTTCATAGCATGTGCCTTCATGGGTCTCCCAGATGATGGTTTGCTCCCCTTCGAGCAACCTAATCTAGTTCCAAACAATGGTCAACGAAAAATCATTGATGGTCTAGCTAACTTAGCTTGGGATTTAAGAAGAAGCGCACCTCAATATATAAGAGTCATACATGAGATAAACATTGAGTCCGAGATTTCCCATATAATTGATAGAGAGATTGAGGCTGAACAACTTTGTCAACAAATGGAAAGACTTGCATTAGAGAAATCTAGAAATGCTCAAAAGGTCTCACGTCAAAATCCTCAATCGAGAGTCTAGTATAGCCTTGCATATCTCATTTTTACGTCTAAAGTCTAGTGTTAGGTCATCATCTTGCATAGAACCACCCTCATATAAGCAATTTTAGATGCTCGTCACAAGGTCGCAGAAAGCGAAAGGAATAATGGACCCGAACAACACATAGTCTGTAAACCCTACTTGGAATTTAGACATGTCAACAGGTCAGCACTCAGGTACACAGACAATGTCCACCCTAAACGAATTACAACAGCATTTGACAAAGGAAGAAATGGAATCCACATAGCAAGACCCACATGTCCTCATGATCCTAGATGCACTTTTACATAGTGATAGGGACAAGTATCTTTCATTGTTAATACAAAATGGGGCAAAACTACCTGAGGATTTTGATTTCACAAAGATTTTACCACCAAGAAAAATTTTAGGTCAAGATAACAGTCAAACATCACCCTTGACACAAATACAAGCAACGACCTCCAGTTTTCCTCAAAACATACCTATCCAAACAAATGTCAACACAAATGCAAACTTTCAAACAAGTGTGCCATCCTCAAAAATCAATGCTAGTATACCATCACAGAGCATACTAATAATATCAAGTGTCTCAACACCTATTCAAACACAAGCAACAAGTGCAACCCAACCTCTAGTTTCCTATTCTATGGGATCCCCATATAGTCAACAAAATGCAAATCTAGGTATTGCCAATACAACAAGTACAAATCAACCAAACATGGGTTCGCATATTAGCTATTTCACAATACCTAGTGGAACACACAACACACAAGGTTATAATCTTGGTACCTTCCAACAACCTCCTAGTTATGCAACCACGAATCCTTTTGTAGGACATACACAAACACAAGGTATAACTTTGACACAAACAGATATTTTGACACAACAAATACAGACTTTACAACAACAAATGAAAACTATGCAAACTAGTAACGATAAAAAGAGCTAGACGATGCAAGACTTACGTCCTTATCCATTTGATCACACATTATACATGTCGCCTTTCCCACAACATTTTCAAACACCCAAATTTGATAGATATCAAGGGAAGGGTGATCCTAGAGATCATATCAGAGAATTTTTTATGGCATATATAGAGGTTGCCTCAGAAGATACTTATCTAATGAGATTATTTCCTAAAATTCTGGGAGGTTCGGCTTTAGAGTGGTTTTCACATTTACCATCAACCATCACATCATGGGGAGAATGAGCTGAACAATTTATTGCAAACTTCTCGCACAACATTGACACCCCGGTTACTTTCATGGGCTTGTGTGCCACTAAACAATATGAGAATGAAACATTTGCATCCTTCATACAATGATGGAGGGCTCTCTATAGGAGGTGCAAGATGGTTATCCTAGAAACAGAGCAAGTGGACATGTTCACAGAAAATTTTATTCCTAAGATTAAACATCTGATACAAATGCAATGTTTAACCGCATTCAAACAAATCACGGAAAATGCTCTAAAATGTGAGAAGGGACTAGTAGAACAAGGTCTTATTAAGTATGGCAATACCAACAACAATGACAAATCTAAGTTTTGGTCGAAAAACAAAAATGTGACCAATGATGGTATTGTAGATGCTAGAATGATAAATAGAACTCAACTTGTTTTATCTTTGGGAATGAGTCAGTCATCTAATCCACATATACAGAATAACACAACCTTAGAAAATGTAAATGCTACACAAAACATGAACACAAGATACCCTAGGGTAAATGCTCCAAGAAGAAATTACACACCTCTAGGAGAACCTATTGAGTCAGCGCTCAAAAAGTTAATACAGACAAACATGATCACTTTACCTAATTTAAGAGTGTATGAACTAGGTCCTTTCAAACCCACATGGTGGAATGATAATGATTTCTGTGATTATCATCGGACTAAAGGTCACAAAACAGTGCTATAAATTGAAAAACTTGGTTCAAGATATGATAGACCAAGGGGACATCACAATTGATACCGATAAAACCTCAACAAACATAAATCATGTGATTTTTAAAGATCCTTTTGTTAAGCATGACAAAGGGAAAGCTACCACATCAGATACCCAAGAAAACACAGCTAACTACACAAAGGTCTCATACGACTACACTATTCATGCCATTAGCTCAGGAGATATAGCAAACAATTATTCACAAGAAACACTTGACCAAGATGACCAACATCAAGACACTCACATAGATGATAACCAAATTTGCATGATATTAGAGGCACCGAAGTACGATGATGATAGAAATCTTTCTCAGAGACTAGGAGCATGATCAACCATCTCACTCAGGTTGGTTTGAAGATGAACTCATAGAACATATCATGGATGTCAAACATACACATAAAGACTATGAAGAGGGATTTAACATAAATCTTGATAAAATAGCCTATGATACAAATGATACAATCGCTACGATCACCATAACTCCTCGACACAAAGACTGTGCAGTAGTTACTCGCGGATCAAAGGTAACTTTACAAGGAATACCATAAAATAAACCACTAGCAGTAGGAACTTACAATTTTGTTGACCAACATAAGAAAACTCTGACATAGATATCATTATTCGAACTATTGCAAATTTCACCCACTCATAGAGCTATACTGGACAAAGCACTTCAAGATTTTGTAGTGGACAGAGATATAGAAGAAAATGCCTTCCAGTCTATGGTGGCGAATCTGACACAAGGAACACATATTGCATTCACAGAACAAGATATTCCTAGTGATAGACTGCTTCATAATGACCCACTACATCTGGAAGCTTCTGGAAGCTTACATTCATAAGAGAAGAATTAGAAGAGTACTCATAGATGGGGAAGCCGGTCTCAACATTTGTACTTTAAAGCTGGTCAAAGCACTAGGATATTATGAACTTCACATTGATTCTTCCAATAGGATAAATATCAAGGCTTACGATGATGAAGAACATCCATCAAAAGGCATTGTAACATTACCCGTACAAGTAGGACCTATAATGACAGAGGTCGCTTTTCAAGTCTTGGATAGAGAGATGGGATATAACATGTTATTGGGCTGCCCATGGATCCATACCATGCAAGAAGTACCATCCACATTTCATTAGTGTGTTAAATTCCCATACAATGGTATTGAAATCACCATAAAGGGTGATTCAAATCCATTCCAACATTGCAATTACCTGAAAGACAGTGTGGATAATCAGGTACCTATCAATCAGGCTGCACCTCTCACTACACAATTTGAAACATTAAAGATCACATAAACAAAATAGGAAATGCCTACAACATCCTCCTTACAAATCAAAGATATGGGTTGTGGTGAGTACTCTATTGCAAATACTTTAAGTGGGAAACAGTTGTCTCTTTCTCCTAATTCCTTTGGGAAACCTCACAATACAATACAAAAATAGGACAAAGGAAAAGAAATTGTCAGATATATAGACTCACACTCTTTCATTAGATGGGGTGACTTACAAGAAGAATCCTTGAATGAATATGTTAACCATTGGATATATAGAAGAGAAGATCATATGACAATACCTAGAATACACACAGATCAGTATGGCAATGGATTCAAAATACTCCAAAGAAATGGATATGATGGTACCACAAGCCTTGGGTTATACAAACAAGGAAGGCTAGAACCTATTGTTCCTAATGATAATCTAGGGAATCAAGGATTGGGATATAAACATATACAACCTATCACATAAGCAAGACAGCGTACCCTTGATATACTAAATCGACCAAGCAAACCGTCAGACTACATATCACAAAGGAATTTGTCCACACAAGCACTCCCATCTTCATCTCAAACAAGTAATCAAGTACCTACATCACCTAGTGTAGAATCAGATGGAGAAGACATGAGACAACTCCTGCAAGAACCTACCACTGAGTTACAAAATGATGTAGTTGTTGACACAATAGTACAGGCTAATGTGGCAACAGATGCAGGTTTACCACCACCACCTGAATCCCACTCATGGTTATTGTCACTACATCTACCATGAGAAACAACTCAGGCTCAACCCAATGAAATAGATGAAGAAAGATGGTAAAGGCTTATACTAGGCTTAAGAAGGGTAACTAATGTCCAAAGAAGATCAGTCAACCTACAACAGAATCAGAAACAAGAACAAGAAGAAATAAGTGATGATAGCTCATATGATGAAACATATATTGAAAGTAAGATAGACTCTCATGACTATGAATTCTTATCACTCCATGATTCTAGCCCACCAGAAAGTGTAATATCAAGGTATCAAATAAAGCTTATACAAGATGAAGATACACAAAATCAGTCAAACAATCAAGTCTTCATGTTATCAGAGTCTACTAAAGAAGGGAGTAATGATTTACCCCTAGTGCATTTACACTTGATTGATTGGGGGCAAGAAGGAAAACCAATGCTGGATTGGTTTGAAAATGATGAAGCAATTTCAGAATTTCTAGGAGTCAGATAGGGATTCCCACAAAGTGATCATAAAGCAGGGTTTGTTATAGACCTGAATAGAATGACATACTTTGGAGAAGAAAGTACTTCTGTAACAGAAGATAAGAATCAAACTGCCCATAATGAAAAGAGTGACTTGGGTAATCTTCCTATGGAAAGAGCAAGGTCAACGTTACTTACAGAGGAAACAGAAGAAGTAAACATAGTAGAAGGGGAGGTTGTACATAACATCCATTTGGCAAAATCACTAAGCAAAGAAGAAAAAGATAGATTCATTCATTTTTTCAAGAAAAGACCTATCAACTTTT
This sequence comes from Cryptomeria japonica, assembly GCF_030272615.1. Classification (NCBI taxonomy): domain Eukaryota; kingdom Viridiplantae; phylum Streptophyta; class Pinopsida; order Cupressales; family Cupressaceae; genus Cryptomeria; species Cryptomeria japonica. The sequence goes on from NC_081408.1 coordinate 94,808,110, forward strand.
CTTGGTCGTATTCAGACATGCTAGGTTTAGACTCCGAATTAGTGTTGCATCACTTACCTTTGATACTGGGAGTTAAACCTTACAAGCAAAAATTGAGAAAAATGCATCCAAGTATCGCATTACTAGTTAAAATAAAACTACAAAAGTTGTTGGATGTAGGTTTTATTAGACCTATTGACTATGCAGAATGGATATCCAACCTGGTATCTATGACTAAGCCCACAAGAGGCATAAGAATTTGTACTAATTTTCAGGATCTAAATAAAGCTTGTCCTAAGGATGACTTCCCGCTACCTAATATCGATATGATAGTTGACCTAACAGCTGGAAATGAAATGCTATCCTTAATGGATGGTTTTTTAGGATACAACCAGATTAAAATTGCACCAGAAGATCAACATAAAATGGCCTTTACATGCCCATGGGGAACATACCACTGGAATGTGATGCCATTTGGTCTCAAAAACGCCGGAGCAACATACCAAAGAGCCATGACAACATTGTTTCATGACATGATCCACAACATAATGGAAGATTACGTGGATGACATATTGGCTAAATCACAAACAAGAGAAAGTCACCTTGCAGTTCTTACATAGATATTTGATTGATTGGAATAGTATAATGTTAGATTAAACCTGAAGAAGTGTGTGTTTGGAGTAACATCAAGTAAACTGTTAGGGTTTATAGTGTCAAATGGAGGAATTGAAATAGACCCTGCCAAGGTCAAGGCAACCATTGATATGCAACCTCCGTCAATACTTAAACAACTCAGAGGGTTACAAGGAAGACTACAATCCATAAGGAGATTCATAGCATAGTTGGCAGATAATTGTCACCTATTCCAGCATTTACTCAGGAAAGGAGTTACTTTTAAATGGACAAAACAATGCCAGGAAGCTTTCCAAGCTCTGAAAGACTGTCTTTTGAACACACTAGTGTTAATGTCTCATACTCCAGGAAAACCTCTATTGTTATACATATCAGCAACCAACTCAGCTCTAGGACCTCTATTGGCACAGCATGACCAAGATGGAAAAGAAAGAGCCATTTATTATATAAGTAGGACTTTGATAGGCTATGAGCTTAATTATACCCCCATAGAGCAAGAATGCTTAGTAGTAATGTTTGCATCCCAAAAGCTCAGACATTACATGTTGAGTCATAAGGTACAACTCAATGCACGCTTTGACCCACTCAAGTACCTATTGAGCAGAGCAACATTGATCGGGCGATTGGCTAAGTGGGTTATGATCCTGAGCAAGTTTGATATAGAATACATAGACAAAAAAGCTATCGAAGGACGAATTATAGCAGATCAATTAGCAGAGGCTCCTATATAGGACAGTCACCCATTGTTGATAGACTTTCCAAACGAATCCATGTTTACATTAACTACCTCTGTTATGTGGAAATTATACTTTGATGAGTTATATACAAAATAACAGATCTAGAGCAGAGATTCTCTTCATTACTCCTCAAGGGGACATTATACCTAAGTCATTTAGGATCAATTTCCAATGCACCATCAATATGGTTGAATATGAAGCTCTCCTCATAGGGCTTCGTACAGTTGTACAATGGAAAACACAAGAGTTACAGGTCTATGATGATTCACAGTTGATTGTGAACTAGGTCAGTGATGATTACAACATGAAAGATGACAAACTCATGCCTTATAAGAAGTTGGTTGAAGATTACAAGGAGCACTTCAGCAAAATTACCTTCAAACAAATCCCCAAGATACAAAACAAGGCAGTAGATGCAATGGCAACCATAGGATCTCTTCTCAATATGTTTGCTAACGAAACTCAGTTTGAGTTCATCATAGAATAGTTGATGCTACCTACATATGAGACTCCCTTATTAGACTATGTATGTGCAATTGTGGGTCCAGAATCACCTTGGTACAATGAAATATATACATATTTACATACTCAATACATATCACTGGATCTGTCCAGGAATCAAAAGAAGACATTTATTTGTCAGGCATCTAGATACACCATTATAGCTGATACTTTGTATAGAAAGGGATTCGATGGAACTCTTCTCTGATGCCTAGATGAGAATGAAGCACACCTTTCTTTAAAATAAGTCCATGATAGAATTTGTGGGGCTCACCAAAATGGTCCACCATTGTCAAAGAAATTGTTGAGAACAGGTTATTACTGGCCAACCATGGAAAATTATGCTTACAAATATGTACAGAAGTGTAAACAATGCCAAATGCATGGAGACCTCATTCATGCACCAGCACAAGATCTTCAACCCATTACATCACCATGGCAATTTTCACAATGGGGATTAGATCTAGTGGGTAAAATAAACCCTACTTCTTCCAATGGGCACAAGTTCATCTTGACAGCCACTGAATACTTTACCAAATGGCTTGAGGCAATTCCTCTAGCATACACTACTGGAAAACAGATATCAAAATTCATGCTCAGCTACATTATATGTAGATACAGAGTTCCAATGTGCTTTGTTACAGATAACAGACATCCATTTAAAAATCAGGAAGTGAAAGAGTTGTGTGACAAATTTCAAATACAATAGAGATTTGCAACACCATACTATCCACAAAGTAATGGACAAGCAGAGGCTACAAATAAAACAATACTGAAAATTCTTAAGAAAGTAGTCACTGACACAAGATAGGACTGGCATCTCCAATTAAGTCCCGCTCTTTGGGCCTATAGAATAGGAGTACGCACACCTACAAGAGCAACACCATATTCCTTGGTCTATGGGATAGAAGCAATACTCCCCATTGAAATAGAAATATGGTCTCTAAGAGTCTCCTTACAGAACATCATATCAGAGGAAGACTACAGCATAGCAAGGTTACAAGAACTTGAAACCCTTGATGAAAAAAGACAAATAGTGTTTAACCATATACAAGGATATCAAAACAGACTGGGACAAAGTTATAATAAACGGGTCCGCCCACGAACTTTTCAAGTGGGAGATCTAGTACTTAAAGAGAATCAAAGGAACCTAGTGGAACAAGAAAGGCTAGGGAAATTTGAACCTAACTGGCTAGGTTCTTTCATTATAACAAGGGTCATAGGCAATGGAGCTTATAATTTGGCTACCATGGAGGGAGATCCACTCTCTGACCCTATGAACAACATGCACCTTAAGCGATATTATACCTAAGGGTTGTGCAGTTTAAGTTTTTACTTTCTGTATTGCATATCATATCATTTAAAACATCTTCATTACATATAGTTTCTTTTCAAACGCATTGCAATCTCAAAAGTTTCTGCATTTACATATAGCAGCATCAATAAAACAAGGCAACAGTCCACGTTTATCATTTGTTTGCATCCAAGAGAAACAAGGGTCATCTCTTTTCTTAGATATTCGGATATGAAGCCTATGAGGTCCTAAGGTCATTCATTTTCAACATTACCCTATGATGACGCTTTACATATGGTTGGGTAGCAATTTCACTATTTGAGACTTGTTAACCCACAATCTATCAATTTCTATATCTCACACATTAAGAAGATCTCTAATTCATTCTAGACACCTAGTTGATCATATGACTAGTGAAAAATCTAAAATTATACTTCATCGCCACTATAATTGTCATACCCAAGTAGGTTTCATTACTTACAAGTCAAGGCAAGAAAAAAAAAAAAGCTATGCCAAATATCCATCTCAAGGCAAAAGAGCAATGATATATAACTGAAATATCATGCATACAAGTATGACAAAAAGCTTGACTAAGGGAACATGTAAGTAACTCCATTAGGGCTATGGACGCCTACTGGCAATGGAGCAATATTTGACACATTACAGTCTATAACCTTGATGGAGCTCTCAAGGCTTGCTAGCAATGAGGCTCTATTCGGGATGCTTTTGAAGTTAGAATAAACCATGTAGCTAGTCATATAAGATGCTAAGGATCTATAGTGAACACAAGAGTAGGAATTAACTCATCTGCACACACATGGGCAAAATAAGATCAAAGTTTCAAGAGCCAATGGGGAAGTTTTCTGCTTCTCCATTTGTAAATCCTAGTCACTAAGTGTGTTGAGATGAATGTTCCTAGGGACCCTAGAGATCGATTAACCGCTTATCTATGAAATGTTTTGCACCTCCATTTCAATTGGTGTATTACAAATGCAAAAACAAACAAAGTCAACCTTGTTTGAATAGGAAATGCATCTTCATTTTGCATATAGCATTCACATAGGGCATGTCAAAAATTCATTTGTCTCCACATACATTCTTCAGATCATCATGTCATGCAGGTCTGCACATTGGGGGCATAACTGAAAAAATCCAAAAAAAAATCAAATAAAGTCCTAAAAAAATTTAAAAAATCAGATAAAGTCCTGAAAAAATCCTAAAAATCAGATAAAGTCCTGAAAAAATCCAAAAATAATGGAAAACTCAAAATCCAAAAATAATTGAAAACCTCAAAATCCAAAATCAGTGAAAAACTCAAAATCCAAAAACAATTGAAAACCTCAAAATCCTAAAAATTAGATAAAGTCCTGAAAAAAATACCAAAAACATTCATATAATGTCTTGAAAAAAATCAACCAAAAACATCTGCAAAGCAATCCTTCAAAAAACCAAAAAACATCTGAAAAAAGTCTTGAAAAAATCAATCAAAAACATTCAAATATCGATCTACATAATCCAAAAACATCGAAAAAGCTCTTGAAAAAGAACTAAAAATTGAAAATCAATCAATCAAAAAACTTGCAATAAAATGTCTTGTGAGAAACAAATACCCTAGCAAATATCCAGCAAACACTTCACACAAAGTTAACAAAGGATATGACTATCCAGTCAAACATTTGCAATCAACTGATCAAACTGTCTTATCAATCGTATCATATCCATATCAACATGATCATTATCTTGTCTTAAACAGAAGAGGATACACTTGAAATCAGACAGGTCAGTCTTAAACGGGGTCCACAACTTTCTAAGATCAGACATTATCAACCATCACATCAAACAACTGAGAACGAAGGCACAAGGTCAATATAGCTACTGAATTTTGTCTGGGTCAATCTTTATCTTTTTATCATTTGGTGACAGATATTGTTCCTATGCTACTCAAGGATGTCTACAAGTGACTAGAGGAGCTATGATGGGCATTATCTTTTTCTTTGTTTGTTGTTTGTGGTGTGAACCGATGAAATTCTAGGGAAATTGCTCTAGTGGGTGTCTGTGATAAGAGCCTTCACATCAAGGTGAAATCGCCACACATACCTCGACCCCTAGCGTAATTCCCACAATGGAGGGTTCACTCCTTGTCTGCTACGTGTTTGTTTCTACAATGAGATATCTTTGCATCTTGGTTCCTTATACCCTGATGTGCTAAGCTTCATTGTTCAATAATAAGGCTCAGTGATGAATATATATTGACATAATAAAATATGTGACACAAGTTCATGATTCATTCAATTTTATTCTCATCTCATCTGTTTCTTGATAGTTTGTTGATTTCTCATCTTTTGTCTAAATCGCATTCTTTCTAACATTCCTTCTATCATCAATTTTTCTTTCTATCTTCTAACTAACATTTCTTCAAGGTGTATCTGAGTTAAAATTGGTTCAACCATTATCATACAAAAAGCATTCATTATAGATTCAAAAGCATTCATTATAGATTCATTTGCATTCATTATATATTCATTAGCATTCATTATAGATTCATTTGCATTCATTGTAGATTCATTTGCATTCATTATAGATTCCATTTGCATTCATTTTAAAATCCATTACCATCATTAATACATACATGTACTACCATTGCATAGAATCAAATAGATATACATCATAAAACTCATAACATCATATAAGCATACATGAGAAGCAAAACATAAATAGATCACTACCAAAACCCGCATGATATATATATATATAACTCAAAAATGATAATGTGTGTGAATACAATAAATAAGCCCGAAGGCTCAGATAACATGATCAACCAACACTGCCTCTATTAGCAGGTAGATCTTGTCCACTAGATCCTGTGCCAGGATGTCGAGGTGGTCCCATAACACTACCACTGCTTGTCCGTCGTGAAGTAGACCTACTCGATCTCCTCCCCAAAAATGCATTGAAGGTAGGCTCTCTCTAACCCTCAAGGATGGCTCGCTCATATGCCAGTCTATAATAAATAGCCTCCTATGCAGCAGTGAAATACCTATCTTCCTACTCGCACACATCGATACCTACTCTAAAAATCTGATCAAAGGCATCCATGGTAATCTGACATCTCTGAACTACCTCATTTCTCTCCCTCTGGAGATGATCTCTCTCAGCCTCAAGGGTACCATAATCTGCATGATAAGTATCTCGCTCGATATCTCATCTAGCAACCTCATCCTCCAAACTCTGGACCCACGCTCTAAGAGTCTGCAACTCATCCTCCTCACCAACCTGTCCTATCCCACCCTCTGCAACAGGCACGTCCTCTAGCTCTGGCATATCCTCATCATCACCTCCATCCTTGCTATTCGATGACTCAGAAGAATCATCACTATCCTCACTGCTAATAGACTTGGTGTCTCCACCAATGTCTACATCCTCATCTCCCTCATCTCCCTCACCTCCTCCCTCATCATCCTCGCCTCCTCTCTCAGCTCCACCATCTCCTCCAGCTCTCTCCCCTGCATCTATCTTCAACTGTTGTCTAGGATGGTGAATCTGTTGTGCTGTAATCGAAACAACAAGATCAATCAAAGGCATTGGCCTATGCCTAGCAAACCACGCATCGTACTCCATCGTTGTCCCTGGATCTGCTGCACCTCTACCCCAACCCCAGAGTAATGGCTACAGAGAATCAAACTCAATAGAAGCAACATGTGGCTATATGCAAACACCCCAATCAAATACCTCCCACGATACTCGAGAAAAATAAGCAGTAACCATAGGTGTCACCTATACCTCACCAAACTATCTAAGAACCCACCCTGGAAGATACATCTCGATAATCCATTGGGTCTCAAAGGTCCTACCAATAAGATATCTCTATTGTCGGCAGAAAGGCAAGTGTACTGCATCATCCTCCCAACCGGGGCAATCTAAGTATGGTCTCCAAATAAAATGCTGCAATATGTCAAACTGATGTCTCCAGTACAAGGTGATCCCCGAACCTCTGTGTCTAATACCTGCTGTGTACCTGAAAGCATAAGGCTCACCAGGCTGCAAATCAACATGAATAACAAGCCCCGAAATAGAAATATGCTCCCATGCCCATGTTTGGAGAAAAGTAACACCACAACTTATAGAACGGTATCCAAGATACACAATACCATGCAACTGATAGTACAACATGGCTAGTAGACAAGGACCCCAAGCATACAATCGATGATGAATGATCATATCATGGAGCACTCTGTCCCATCCAACTAGAAATCCATGACCTCATCTGTCAAGTATCAGTAAACCACTGACAACACCACATAATACAATAGTCATGTCATCATAGTCTAATCAGGCCCAAGGGATGTCATAACGGCCATTGATCTGCAAGTCCTGAATCTCACACTCGAAAAGTGCACATAGTCCAGCAATGCCATCATTATGGTCATATACAACTCTCTCACCATGAATAGGAATATGCAATATACGCCTTACATCCTCTAAGGTAATGGATGCCTCACCAGTTGGAAGATGAAAAGAACAAGTCTCGGAATGCCATCGCTCTATCAAAGTTGTAATCATGGCCTTGTTGGTCGTAACCTCTGGCAAGTGTAAAACATGATATAGACTAAGCTGTCAGATATGCTCAATCTCCTCATCAATTAAGTCAGCACGAAGATCAAGTCCACTAGGTCTACTATGTCGGCAATATAACACTCCAATGTTCTCTTGCAATGAGAAAATGTTGAAAATGTCAGATATCGGATCCCGAAAAATAAAAATATTTTAAAACGCATGACAAAAAAAAACTACATTTACACGAATGCGTGATAGTTATGACTAATGCGGTACAATTATGACTCTTGTGTGACGTTTAAAGCTCTTGTGTAACAATAAACACTTATGTGTAATGATATACACAAATGCGGCATGTTTAATACTAATGTGTGACATTTAGGACGCATCCGTAATAGTTAAAGCGTTTGCAGTATAGTTAACACTAATGCGTGAAAATCGACAAGCGAATGCGTGACAACATGCAAAAATTGATCATGGAATTTTTTTTGGGAAAAAGCATAAAACAGGCATAAAATCAAGAAAAAATTGGAAAAATACCATGTCGCCAGTCCCAGGAGGTCTCCGATATGAATGTACTTGGTCAGACAGGTGCAATCGAGCTCTATAACCAGCCATGATGAGCAAATACTCAGACAAAAGCACACAAATTGTAGAGAAAACCAAGGAATTACCAAATTGCAAATGAGCAAATGAAAACCTAAAAATCTTTATTTATAGCTCAAAATTAGTGTTTTTGACACCTCGACACCCGTGGTCCCCGCCAACTTCAAACACCTTGTAGCCTACTCAAACGATCTCGAAATCACATGAAATTTTACACGCTTGCTCGTTAAATTGATATCGAAAACATGGTCTCAATTTTGGAATTTTCTGAGCACCTTTTCCGAGGGGGCATATTTACACTATACAGCAGTACCAAGGCATACTGGGGCAGAATTTTTCATTTTCTTTGAAACAATGTCACTCCGACTTTGTCTCAAAGAGGGGCAAATGTAGACACCTAAAAATGTTTCATTGATCATGTACTAATTATTCCTCTAATTGATTAAATAATTCTTTAATTATTTAATTAAGTTAATCTTATTCTTCTAATTCTTCTATTTCTTCTATTTTTTCTAATTTCGTGTTTCCTCATCATCTTACTAATTATTCTATTTTCCTATTCTATCATCATCTAATCATTTTAATCATTTTCTAAATATTAATTAAATATTTATTATTTATTTAATGAATTCTGATTAATTCCCCAATTTAAATAATCTTTATTATTTAAATAAATTACTAATTATTCTATTTCTATATCTAATCATCCAATGATCAACCCTTTTCTAAATATTAATTAAATATTTATTATTTAATTAATTGTGATTTAATTCGTTTAATTTAAATAATCTTTATTATTTAATTAAATACTATTTCTAAAATAATTAAATAGTTTCTTTAAATTATTTAATTAACTAATTAATTCTTCAATTCCAAATCCCCAAATTCTAATTTCATTTACTTTTATATTCTTCTAATTTCTTCCAAATTCAATTACATGTGCATGATTTCAAAAACCAAATTGAAAATCAAAGTTAAGTTCTAAATATATTCAAATACTAAATTGAATTAAATAAATTCATTTATTTGAATAAATATCATGCTAAATTAATTAATTAAATCAATTAATTAATTAAATCATTTATCTCTCTAATCTCTATTTCCATCTTTCAGTTAGCTTTTTCTAAATTAAGCTTTCTGTGTCATCTTCTTTATTTCCACCAATCATTATTTTTCTTCCTTCAATTAGCTTTTTCTCAATCAAATGACTCAATTAATTTATTCAATTTATTGAGTTCCACTCCTACAATCAGCAGTTCAACTATCAATTTTTATGTGAGCTCACCTAAGTTCCACCTCTTGATCAATCTGTTCCACCTTTCAATCAATCTTCTCCAATTTTCTATAAATTGAGCATCCAATCTCCATTTTCAACAATCACGAACTTCGAATCTTTGTGTCACTTGCAGGTTACTAGCGCAATATCTGAGAGCCATCATACCACAAAGAAGAGAAGAGCAATGGAAGCAATATGCAATCTTGGAATAGGGAGTTTCATTGAATTATTATAATTCTTATTTCTTGATATTTGCATCATTTCATTGTCTTGCTTGTTAGATTCTTTGATTAGATAGGGATTTGTGATTTCCCTTGTTTCTAATTGATTACTTTGTTATATAAAGATGAATTTTACAGGCATATATAGTAAGCTTACTACTTTTGAATTAAATGGTTATGATGGTAGTATCCAGAAATTTGAATCAACATTTAGAGCTTCTATTTCTAACCCATCTATGAGAAAAAGTAGAGATGTCAGTCATAGTTATGAATCTAGATCTAGTAGAGAATTTGATGATGAAGACATCTTAGTTGAGCTTGAAGCTTTGTTGGCCAAGTGATTGGCCAGAGGTACCAGAAAATATAGAGGTAAATTACCTTTGAAATGTTTTGCATGTAACAAGATTGGACACATAGCTGCTAACTGTCCTAATGGTGATAATGAGCATAAGCAAGACAAGTTCAAGAACTACAAGGGAAAAGGAAAGAGAGATTATCTTATCACAATTGATGGTGGTATCACTGATGAGGAATCTGATGGTGATGCTAATGAAGACATCTTGTTCGTAGCCATTAAAGAAGAAATAGCTGATCATAAAGCTTTAGTTTCACGAACGGATAATTATGATGATTGGATCATTGATAGTGGTTGTTCACATCACATGACTGGTGACCAGAAAAAATTTCTTTCTTTAAAGGAATTTGATGGCGGAGTTGTAAGATTTGGTAATGGCTCACCATGCATGGTTAAAGGTAAGGGAACTATTTCTCTTAATGGAAAGAGAAGTGTAGAGGATGTCTACTGGGTTGAAGGTCTAAAGCATAATATGTTGAGTGTTTCCCAACTCAATGACAAAGGATATCCATTGGAGTTTTAAAATGGCATGTGCAAAATCTATGGGAGAAAAGGTGAACTCATTGCAACCGGAAAGCAGACTAAAGGTAGCCTGTTTCACCTGAATCCTAAAGTCGGCAACTATTTAATTGCTAAAGTAGATGAAAGTTGGCTTTTGCATAGGAGATTTTTCCATATGAATTTTGATAACATTGTTAAAGTGAGTAAGTCAAAGACAATGAGAGGTTTGCCTCAATTGGACAAACCGGTTAATGTTCTTTGTAAGGAATGTCAGTTGGGAAAGATGACATCCTCAACTTTCAAGAGCAAGTCTTTTTTCAATAGAGCATCTGCTAGATTTGGTTCATACAGACCTATGTGGACCAATAAGGACTAAAAGTATTCAAGGTGATAGATATTTCATGATCTTCACTGATGATTGCTCAAGGATGATGTGGGTCACATTCTTGAAGGATAAAATAGAGGCATTTGGTAAGTTCAAGGAATTCAGGGCCTTAGCTAAAAAGGAGAGTGGAAAGAAGATAAAGTGTCTAAGGACAGATCAAGGCAGAGAATTCACTTTTGAGGAATTCACTAGATATTATGAAGAGAATGGTATCAAATGGAAGCTTTCTGCACCAAGGACACCACAACAAAATGGCATTGTACAGAGAAACAACTTGTTAGCTATTGAAGCTGCTAGGATGATGTTGATACAAGGAGGTGTAGTGAAAACTTTTTGGAGAGAAGCTGTCAGCACAATTGTTTACACAATGAATAGGATTTTGGTAAAAAGAGGTAAGGACAAGACTCCTTATGAATATTGGTATGGTAGATCACCTAATGTTGGTTATTTCAAGATATTTGGTAGAAAATGTTTTATTAAGAGAGGTGATCATATTAGCAATATTTGAGGCTAAAAGTGATGAAGTTATATTTCTTGGTTATTCCACCAAGAGTAAGGCCTACAAGTGTTTTAGCAACCAGACACATAGAATCATAGAGAGTGTTTATGTTCAAGTGGATGAGTATCCTGAAGTCTCAAGGGAAACTAGTATGGAGGAAAAGGATGAAGATCCTTACATTTTGTTTTTGGAACCAGAACCTGTGAAACCTGAAACTAGTAAAGAGAATATTGATGTACCAGTTCAACCGGAATAGGTAAATTCAGAAGAAGTTGATGATAATGAAGATGAACTTGAAGATAATGATCATGTTATTCCAAGGTATGTGAGACTCAATCACAATCCTGAGAAGATTATTGGAGATAAGGATGTTGGAGTGCTAACCAAAAGAAGAATCAGAGAGAATTCTTGCATGATCTCCACTATTGAGCCTAGAACTGCTAAGGAAGCATTTGATGATGATCATTGGGTTAAAACAATGGAGGAGCTTGAGAAAATTGAGAAGAAGAACACGTGGACTCTAGTACCTCGACCAGTAAATAAAAATGTGATAGGAACTAAGTGGGTTTTTAGGAACAAATTGAATGAAGATGGTGTTGTAGTTCACAACAAAGCTAGATTGGTTTGCAAAGGTTATGCACAAGAAGAAGGAGAAGATTATGGTGAGACTTTTGCACCAGTGTCCAGACTGGAAGGTGTCAGAATTTTACTGGCTTTTGCAGCTCATAAAGGATTCAAAGTATATCAAATGGATGTGAAATCAACATTTTTGAATGGAATACTGGAAGAAGTATACATTGAGCAGCTAGATGGTTGTTCTTTAACTGACAAGAAGGACATGGTATGTAAGTTGCACAAGGCACTATATGGATTAAAGCAAGCACCGAGAGCATGGTATGAAAGGATTCATTCATACCTGATGAAGATAGGATTTCAAAAAACCAGTGAAGACATCAACATATATCTCAAATCTGAAGGAGATAAAATACTGGTTAGTGAAGTGTTTGTAGATGATATCATATTTGGAGGAAATGATGACATGAGCAATGACTTTGCAAATGAAATGAAAAGTGAGTTTGAAATTTCTATAGTGGGAGAGATAAAAAAAATTCATAGGTTTGCAAATATAGAAAATGAAGAGTGGTATTTTCATCACACAGTCTAAGTATGTGAAGGAGGTATTAAAGACATTTAGTATGAGTGACTGTAAAGTAGTTGGGACACCAATGGTTATAGGTTGTAAGTTATCTAAGGAAGATGAGGCCACATTTGTTGATGAGAAAGAGTACATGTCAATGATTGGAAAATTGCATTATTTTGTTCACAGCAGACTGGATATAGCTCATGCGGTTGGTCTAGTTGCAAGATTTTAGAAGAATCTGAAGGAAACACATTTGATAGAAACCAAGAGGATTTTTAGATATTTAAAAGGTAGTGTTGACTATGGATTATGGTATCCATAAGAAGGAAACTTTGATTTGAAGGTGTACACAGATGCAGATTGGGCAGGTAATTTTGATGATCGGAAAAGCACAACCGGTGGAGCATTCTTTCTGGGAGGAAGACTTGTTTCATGGAGTAGCAAGAAGTAGAGTTGTATTTCATAGTCTACTGTTGAAGCTGAGTATGTTGCAACTTATATGAATTGTACCCAGGCTATCTGGATGAGGCACATTTTGTAAGCTTTTAAGATGAAGTTTATAGAACTTGTAAAGATCTTATGTGACAATATCAGTGCCATAAATATTTCAAAGAACCATGTCTTGCATGCACAAACCAAGCACATTGAATTGAAGTATCATTTCTTGAGGGAAAAAGTGTAGAGTAAAGATGTGATCTTAGAGCATGTTTCTACCAAGGAGTAGCTTGCAGATATCTTTACTAAACCTCTACCTAAGACTACTTTTGAGTATCTTAGAATTCAGTTAGGGGTTGTACCCCTTCATGAGGTAAATTGAGCATGATGTAGATTACATCAGTCCCGGAGCTACTTGCAAAATTTTACAATAGGATTGGTGTAGAAGTGGATTTATTCCATAGGGGGAGAATCAAGTTGTAGGTTGTTGACGTTGCATAGTGAAGTTTTAAATAGCATGTTTTACTTTCACTTTGGCATTGTTGTCAAAGGGGGAGAAGAACTATGTGATCATTGTTAGCAGATTTGTATGATAGACAAAGGCAAGATGTACAGCTAGCTAGTAACTGAAGACAAACTAGAGACAAGCTGAAGACAAGGAGAGTACATGGTAAAATGTAAACCAGGATTCCTATTCACAATCACAACAATCAATGGTATTGATATTTGTATTGTCATCAATGACAAAGGGGGAGATTGTTGGCATTTGCATGAAGATTGCATTAGTGATTTGTTATATTGTCATTGATGTCAATTAACCGGTAATGATATTGTTGTAATGTTGTTTTGTAACCGGTAGGAAGATCTAGTGAAAGGAAACCGTAATTGGTAGGTTAGTTTGTGGAGTGAACTGGTATTGCTAAGTATTGGAGAGTTGAACTGGTAAACCCTACCTGTTGTTTTGATAAACCCTAACCGATTAAGTTTGGTGAATTGGTTATATTGGTTTATGATCTGATGATGAGTGGTAATGATTATGACACGTATGCATATTGTATGAAAAGAGTTTCAAAGTGATTTTGGCGCATTGAGGTAATGGTTTTTTATCTTGGGAATGAGCAAGTATATTGCATATAATGCAAAGCGTGTGATGAGTTACTAAGTTCGATGAAGTGGTGATCAATAAGCAGTCAAGGATTTCTTGAATGATGTGTAGAGATTGTTATGTAATCCAACGGTCATACTTGAATTGACTTGTTTGTAATCTCTATGAGAATTAGGTTTTTGTTGTGTTATCGACCTAGTTGATTTGTTTTTAAGGTCGATGAGTTGTTTTAGTTTGAGTGTGTTGGAAAAGTTGAATTGAGTGTGTGGTTGGCGAACCAGATATTGTATCTTCAATTTGAGTAAAGGAAGATAGGAGGATGAAAAGGATCTCAACAAGCAAGTGAAGTGTTATTCAAACAGATCAGCAAACTCCTATTGTTTTCTAACAATTACAGCAGTTAAATCCCCTAACCGGGTAAGCTCTAACAAGCTTGGTGTTATTCAAATCCTCTAGCAAGGTGATCCATTAGCTTGGATTCTAAATCCTTTACAAAGGTTACTCCTCATAGGGTATTGCTTCTAACAAGGCGTTATAGTCAATCCCTTAACCGGGTGGTTCCTAACAGGATCAGTTCTTAACAGGACTTTTTGTAAAAGCTTTAACAAGTTTGGCTCCTAATAGGGTGAACTTCAAAAGAGTTCAGATAGTTATCTTGTGAGTCTCATCTCACCATGGTTTTTCCCATTTGGGTTTCCACATCAAAAATATTGTGTCAAGTGGTGAATGTTTTTGTGGTTATGTTTCATTATGGTTGATTTGCTTAACTACTTAATCCACTTTGATAAGTCATTATAACCAGCAACAATATGAATTTTTACTTATATCAGTAAAAGTATTTGGATGTTTGTAAGTTACAATACTGTTATCTATTGTAATAGTCAGCCAGTTTAGCTTGACAGTTTTTATCTTGACAAAGATATTGCATTGATAGTTCTAAGTTTACTTTGAGAGATTGATTTTGAGATTGGTGAAGTATTATCGGTTTTTTTATCTACCGATTCAGCCCTCCCCCCCACCTCCCCCTCTCAGTGGTTGATTGGATCCTTGTTCTTTCATCATACCATCAAGATGATATCCCCAACACATCTCAATTCAAGATACCATTGTGAGGTGATGAAATCCCCATCAACAATACCTCTCAACTACTGAAAATAAAAAGATAGGTGTTGTTATTGCTTATCCCAATCTCCTAAGACCCTAAAGGAAGGTGGAATGGTACTTTGTGCAATGGTAGGTCCACCCAAGATAGAGAGCAAGCACTTATGAGGTCTTTTTCATTTAAGATAGCAGTATGTGAGCTATTCTAAACATAAAGCAAGAACATGTTCATTTTAAACCCAAAGTCCAAATGTGAGATCCACAAGTTCATGTCCATTTCAAACCCAAAATCCAAAGATGAGTTTGTCTTTTTCAATTTTAAGCCCATTCATTTAAGACTATGTTTCAGATTCTTTTTAAGCACCAAATTGAAAGTTTAAAGCATACATGTCCACTTTTAAAACTCAAATCTAAATATTTGCTAAATCTAGAAATCCTGTAACCACACATTAGTACTTTGATAATAATCTTCAACTGATCATGCCTTCTTCGCCACACGCTATCATAGAATATTAATAGAACCAAAAAACCAGAAAATAGAGAAAAATAACAGAAACATAATCTTCTAAATTTATCTAACGAATGTGCAATAATTTCAGCTCGAATGCACACTACTATAATAGCAAATGCACATTTTTGTCAAAGCGAATGCACATTACTGTCAAAGCGAATGCGCAAAAATGATAGAATGATTGCATGATCAAAATAACAGAGAATTTTTGGAATAAAGGATGTTAAAACCTACACACAGAAAGTTATCTCATAATGATGTTAACCATTACTTCAACCTCATTGATGAAATGGTATTTCTCCAGGTATGTTTGGACAAGGTTGTGGTATCTAGAAAGATAAATTTCACTTCTAGGGTTTGGAGCCTTCTTTTTGCCTTTAGTATGTTGGCCATTTGGTGAAATTGATTATGTGTTGCATTGATGTTTTGTCATTGATGCCAACACTAGTTGTTTGGATTCTTTACCGACACCCTTCTAGTCCCGGTAGGTTGAGTGGTTTCTAGTTGATTTGGATCTAGCATGATTTGGTAGGCTCTAGTATAGGTTGGTGATGGAATTGGCTTGTTCATGATACTCATGCTCATATTCAGTAAGTTGCTTTTGGTCTGGTGATTGAATGCTATCATGTTTGCTTAGAAGATTGGTTTCTAGCTTCGGCAAGGGTTTCACTGGCAGAGCTTTTGATGAAGATCTTTGATGAATTGCATAAGTGGTGTTGGTGCAATTTCTGGTGGAGTTTTTGGATGCTGATGGTGATCATGTTCGAGACTTGGTGGATAGAGATCATTGTTGTAGCGTGTGGACCTATACTGGATCCCGGTTGATCTAGGTTATGGACCGACTTTAATGTAACGTGTGGATTGGACCTCTCGATGTGTTTCTTCGATGTCTTATGTGTTGGATATTATTTGTTTGGTCTAAGGCCAACATTGTCTATAATTATGTAATTGGTTTATTATCTGGTGGCCAACCTAATTATTTATGGTTGAGGGTTTGTATATATAGATGTAAGATCTCATTGTAGATCATCATGGTTATGTTAGAGGTCATGGTCAAGGAATGTAATGTGTGAATAATGTAATATCATTCATGCAGAGGATTTGGTTGATCATTGGATATGTAATTGGGTTTATGTAAGAGGATTTAGTTCTCCAATATTGAGCTTAACCAGAACTATACTCAAGCATATGAGATGCTATCTTTTGCAATTCAACACTTCTCTGGATTGTAGTATGGATTTCTATGTAGTTAGTGAGGCTCCTTTTGTGATGAGCAGTGCACTTTAGGTTGTTGGCCTTCTTGCAAGTGCAGGCCCCTCAATTGTAATTCACATACTTACTACAGAAGTATTATCTGACTATGGGTAGGCTTCCCACCGTGGTTTTTCCCTTTACCAGGTTTTCCACATATAAATCTTGGTTTCGTGTGGATGGTATTTATTCAGTGATTATTGTTTATACTTAATTGGTTTAACTTCTATTCTGATATTAAAGTTTTAATTGCTAATGGTTCTGGTAATCCATGACAACTGATTCACCCCCTCCCCCCCTCTCAGTTGTCTTCTAGTTACTTGAACTGTCTAACATAGTATTCTCTGATGGGCTCTTTGTTGTCTTCTTTTGTCTACTCTCCTTCTTGCACCTAAAATGTGAAACCTCACCTTCCCTGCCAAATCTAATTCATCTTAAGCAAAAAGTAAAAGTTTCTAGATTTAAAAATTGAATCAAGGATTAGATAGACAAAGAAATAACGAAAATGAATGATAAAGACAATTCAATGTTAGATAGCATTAGACGAATGCACAAAGATTTTAACTAATGCACAATATTGTTAATGCAAATGCGCATTTCTATTAAGGCGAATGTACAATGATTTGAGCGAATGCGCATTTCTGTCAAGGTGAATGCACAATGTGTCATATTTTTCGTACAAAATTTTCAAAAGTCTGCAAAATCAAAGAAAATAAGTCAGATGCAACTTCACATCGGGTTCACCATTGTTTTCATGCTTAAAATCATAAGGGAAGATCAGAGCTAATTAGGCTAAAAGGAATAATCATGGATTCCTTAACTAATTTAGCAAATCTTAAACATAAACCAATGAAATAGATGCAAAAATGAATGAATTAAACAATATAAAACTCCCTATTTTGCATCATGTTTTCCAATGTTCTTCTCCAAAATTGTGTTGTGAGTGGCTCTTAGATATTGCACTGGGATTCCTACATAGGTTAGACATAATAATTTCAAAGATCATGATTGTTGAAAATGGAGAAATGATGTTGCTTTTATAGATTTTTGGGATAGATTGGGTGAGAAATAGAACTTAAGTGTTGATTGATAGTTGAACTGATTTGATTGATCAGTTAAATCCTTTTGATTGATTTGTTAAGTGGATTGATTGGATAGATAACTCAATTGATTGATTAGTCAACTAGATAGATTGGCTAGTTAACTAAATAGATTGAAGAGAAGATTGAATAGATTGAGAGATAACTAAATAGACTGAGAGATAACTAAATAGATTGATTAGTCAAAAAAAAGGTGATTGGGAACCAAAAGTGGAGATTAGAGAGTTAACTGATTTGATCAATCAGTCATGATTTTCAACATGTGTTGTAGGACTTTTGAATTGAAATTTAATTTCATGTTTATTTGAATTTGAAATTTGATTTTCGAATGATGAAATTGAAATGCACATTAACTTGGAATGTGATGAAATTCAAATTTGGTGAAATGTGAATTTCAATTAGAAGAATATTTAAAATTAGAATTTGGGGATTTGGAATTTGAATTTGAAGAATTAGTTAGCTAATTAAATAATTTAATTATTTAATTATTTATAAATTGAATTTAATTAAATAATAAAGATTATTAAATAAAGAGATTAAAATCACAATTAATTAAAAAGTAAATATTTAATTAATATTAGAAAAGGGTTAAATGATTAATTGATAAGGATAGAATAGAAATTGAATAATTAGTGAGATGATGAAGAAATATGAATGTAGAAGAATAAGATTAATTAAATTAATTAAAGAATTAAAGAATTATTTAACTAATTGGATGAATAATTAGTACATGATCAATGAGACATTTTTAGGTGTCAACTTATAACATTAAAATGACCAAACATGTTACTAAAGTATGAAATTGACAAGAAATAGTATCCAATTCTAACGAGTTACAAATTTAGTATCTACACCTCAAAATTGTGCCTTGTGCGTTCTTAGCCAAAGATGTTCTCGTGCTTCCACATCAAATAGAAATAATGAATTTGTGAACAAACCTTCATCAAAAATAAAAATAATTTTTTGTAATACCTTAACTATAAAAATAAGTGAAAACATTAAAAAGGCTCTTGTGTGGTAGAATCATAACATTAAAATGACCAAACATATTACTAAAGTACAATCATAACATTCAAATGACCAAACGTATTACTAAAGTATGAAATTGACAAAAAATAGTATCCAATTCTAACGAGTTACCAATGTAATTCCCATGGTAGATATTTCACAAAAATCATCCTTTGAAAAGATATATAATATTTTTCTTTGGGATGAATATAGCAAAATTATATTTTAGTATTTAATTATTTTATAAAGAATGTAAAACTACTAAGAACTAGATATTGATTTAATGTTAATTATTAGAGTACGTGGTGTATTATATTTAAAGTGTGATTAGAATATCTACAATTGTTTGGGTATACATACTAATAAATTTAATTAAGTTGATACAAATTAAATGAAGGTTATGGTCTATAAATATTTTTATTGTTTAAAAAATATTAGTGCAAAATATAAATTTGATATTTAAAATGTTCTATTTATTAATATTTTGGAAAGATTCACAATAATTATTTTCTAGATAATTTGTAGTATAGGTGAGAGAAAATGTATTATAATAGTCTTTCATCATCCTTAAAGATTATTTACATTATTTTTAATAATAACATTGATATATATTATTTTGAGATTAAATAGGTACACAATCCTCTTAAATAAAAAACTTCTAAATAGACATTACATATTTTTTAATAAATTGAAAGTTAAAATAATATATAATTGAAATTCAAGATTGGATCTATTTATATGTTTTAATTAAAAATATACCAAAATTATTAAATTAGGATCCTTGATGAGAAATAAACTCAACACATTTAGTTGTGGCACATGTTTTTAAAATTTAAAATGAACAATTAAAAGGGGATAAACTTATTTAACAAATTTAAAATTTTGAAGTTCTTTATTTTGATAATTTTATTGTTTAAGATTATAATTAATATTTAAAATTATAAAAGAGATTATTTAAGATATTATTTAAATAATTTTCCTTTCATTGAATAATAGTGGATCTCATTGATGTTAATTATTGCTTTAAATGAGAGAAATTTTGTAGAATTTTTGTCTTGATTAGTCAATTTTATTAATGTAAAAGCTACCCTCCCTTCACCACTTAATAGAGATATATCTTTTTGAATCTTCATCTCTTTGTTTAAGTGGCGATCTCAAGACCTACATTTATGATTTTTAACTTTTCAATAATATTTGATATATGAAATAATTGTAAAAAATATTGTAAAAATAAACTTTGCACTAAACATTAGATTAGACTCTAGATACGATGGCCAATGGAGATCAAATACATTACCAAACATCTACTTGGTAATCATATATGGTATATATCACAATATTTTGAACTTTTGGTTTAAGTCTCAGAAGCGTACTTTTAAGAAAATTAGTTAAAACTTATCTCCCAGCTAAAATTGATAAGGAATATGAATTTGATTGCATCATTGGTTGCACTTGTCATTAATTCATTAAAGGATGTATTGAACTTATTTTTTTATACTCTTGATCCATTCAATAAATTTGGTTTCTTTATTCAGTTCTTTTTCTATGTGAGGATATACTTTTACAACACGCAAGAAAGAAATACATTAATTATTGCCCATGGTTGGAATTGACAAATAACTAAAATTGGTTCTAGCTCATAGAATTATGAAGGGAAATTATAAGTTTGTTGGAAATATAAAAAGATCACATTTCATATGTCAAAGATATTTTAACTAATACATCTAGATCATTTTATTTTTAACCTATCTCTATTCATCAATCTATAAATAGAATGTTGTGTCTAATTTATCTATTTATGTCCATTAAAGACCATATTGAAGACCAAAAATTACCAAGAAACTTATCCTTGTCTAACACAATACATTATCATAAGAAAATTGACACACATAATTTGAAAAACATATTAGAATTTTTTTTAACAAAGACCCCCTTTTATAGGGTAGTAGATTTTTCATCTTTCAAAACATATATAAAATGAAGATAAATACCATGCTTGGTCATGACAGGACCTATAATTAAATCTATAGATCTAAATTGTTGTATTGTTAAGAAGTAAAAGAAAAATGAGCATACCTTGATTTGGTTAGTAGCTTTGTTCTGATACATACTATACAAGAGCTTTTATATATGTTATCACCATCATAATTTTATCCAATAAAAATACTTTTATAAAATTTCTAATCTTTTCCATCTAAAATTTACTTACCACCTAACTATAGTTATCCTCCCCAATCATCTTATATCACTCCTTAGTGGGAACAAATATGTGTCCCTTTTAACACCTAATCTCTCATTTTCTAGATGAATTAAATAATTTGTATCCCAACTCTTAGTTTATGGTGCATGTGAAAAGTGGGGTTCTCTATTATAAAATTGTATAATTTCATTCTTAGATGAGTTGAGCACTTATTCTGGGGATCATATAGTTAGAGATTGATTCAACCAATAATTTTTTATTTTATTTTTTTTGTTGCATTCTCTTTCTTCTATTCAATGCATCAAGTTATCAAGTTAAGTGTGATATTCAACTTGTATACCCTAAGGTCTATTATATTTTAATTATTTATTGATATATCATTATAAATCATAGAGGTAAAAATTGACCAATCATGTGATTTAAAATATATATATAGTAATTTTATTATTCTCTAAGAAACTAAAAGTGTTATTTTAATAAGGTATTGTGAGGGAGTTACATAGTGGACTTTTAAGAGCATATTTTATTATTAGCAGATGTAAAATGTAAATATGTTTAATGGGGGAATTCTTGAGAGAGAAAAAATTTAACCTGATTGATAAAAGTCAAATATATTTGTGTAAGATCTATTTTCTATTCTAGGATGATAGTACACATATGAGGGTCATGAAAATATTTACTTTGGTATTTTGGGACCTTATTTTGGCATTGTATATATATTTGAGAATACAATAGCAGATGTATGGAATGTAGTTTGTACAATTATGCAATCAAATTTATTCTCATAACTATGTTCTATTATCTTACACTTGTACAATTTCCCTTTTTAAGCTTTATAGGTCCATGTACACTCTATGCTTGTCAAAATTTCCCTCCACACCATTGAATACATCTTATCATTGTCATTCTTACATCATTATCACTTATTATCGTCACAATATTTTTAAAACTTGACCTTCTCTTAGTTCCCTCATGAACCTATATCATTAAACTATTAATCATGGTCTTTTTAATTAGGAAACTTAAAAATTGAATCTTCTCTTGTATATCATCTTCAATAGGTTGCAGAGCCTATGTTTAAGGCCATAGACCATGGTACTTTGTCTTCTCTACCCACTATTTTCTTTTCTTTCTTAAATTCCTTCTTCATATGGTTATAAGGGTGTCATCCTTTACTATTTCATAAGACCATGCATGTTCCTCACAAATAAATGAAATGTCCTCTTCACTATCATCTTTGACCTACAAGATTTTTTTCACTTTTAACTATCTTCATGAGGTTCTTTATCACACTTGTTAGGGTTTTCATTAATAGCATCCTCATGTTTATGTTATAAACCATATTTTAAATGTGTAGGTCTTGCGATGGTTTAATAATAGAAAATATTTAACAACTTGAATGAGTTCTTTTAGGATTTTATTCACCCTATTCTCTGTCTTGTATCATTACCTCACTTGATCAAGAATATTTTATTTTCTAACTATGACCATTTTTTTAGTGTCACTAGTGCTTTGTTGGAAACGTGAGTTTGTATAGTTATTATTAATGTCAAACTTGGTTGTCTAGATGGATTCTGGTCTTGATATGTTCCAATTGTTACAATTGTGTTTTGAGTTGCAGTTGAGTTTGACATTTTGGCATTGGTTGTGGCATTTTGGTTCTCGTTTGTAGAAGTTGGTTATTTATGCTCTCTACCAGGTAAGAGTGTCTATCAAACTAGCCCAAAAAGTCTTCGATGGACACTGGATATGTCACAGTCAGTGTTGCGGTTTTAGTGGACATGATTTTATGGCTCATATAGTATTCTCAATTTACTTCTCTAGTGGATTTTTGTTTCGCAAGAGAGCTATTTTGATTTGTGTTTGGGATATTGGGTTGTGTTTTGGTTCAATGTGTCTAGAGAGATTATCCTAACTATATTATGTTCTTTGGTTCGGATATGCATTGGAGAATGAGTTATAATGTTGTTATGGGTCTCACCATTATGTGTGGAGATCTATAACATGCCCATTGATATATCCATACAACTTACTAAGTTTTAACCCACAAGTGAAGGAAATAAATTGCCAACATACAAGTGATAAAAAAATTCCTTTTTTCATTTCATAAGCAAGATGCATATTTGAAATAATTCTCATTTCAACTTTTCTATTTCA
Source organism: Cryptomeria japonica (assembly GCF_030272615.1). Taxonomy (NCBI): domain Eukaryota; kingdom Viridiplantae; phylum Streptophyta; class Pinopsida; order Cupressales; family Cupressaceae; genus Cryptomeria; species Cryptomeria japonica. The sequence continues at coordinate 94,831,660 of NC_081408.1, forward strand.
TCATAAATCATATACAATATCATTTTCATAAACATATGAAAGTATAGATGTATAAAAATGACCATATCCCTAAGTGAATATTTTATGTTCATTTCTCTATTTAATTAAATCTAATTTAATTGAATCACCCACATTCTTCTATTTAAATTAAATAAATTACTCAATTTATTTAAATTAAATTCACTAGACTTTTTTTTACCATTTAATGAATAAATCATTTTATTCAATTAAATCCCTTCTATCCACTTTTAATTAAATTCAAATTTAATTAAATAGTTTATCCTAAATTAAATAAATCTAATTTATTTAATTTCCCCAATTGCAACCAAATTAAAGGAAATTCATTAAATTCAATCCTATTATCCCTCCATCCACTTGCAAAATCCTACATCTCCCACTTGCTTCTTAAACCCTATTCCTAAATTTCTTCTAGACCCTTCTAATCACTTCTAAATTAACCTAACCCATCTTCTAAACTTTGTCACATCCCTAAACAAAGGGAAGTCACTTCTCAAACCCTTAAAGTCTTTGATAACCATTAAAGGCTTCAAGTCTTCAACCACTTAATTTTTCAAAGTCTCCCAAACCATTAATGGTTAATTCAACCCTCTTACATGGTTAGAAACTTTTTGCCTAACTTAACCTTCATCCAACCCAAGGGTCTCATCAAGCCTTTAATGCTTTGACCATGATTATCTCTTAATCATTTGCACAAGAGTTTATCCTTGGATTAACTCTTAATCCAATGGGTAAGCCTAACTTAAGCTTAACCCTTATCTCTAGATGACCATGAGGTCTTCTCAAGCATTTAATGTCTCCAACCCCTTCTCTCAACCCAACCCTATGTTGACATTTGTCATCATTTTATTGGTGCAAATTGCAAACATGGATTCCCAACTTTCAAACTCAACCCTTGATCAACTCTTTCACTCCTGACCATCCATTGCCCTATTTTTGCTATAAATAGAGCTCTCATTCCTCCATTTTTATTGTCCAAGTTTGTAGTATCATACTTATGCTCAAATACATTCAAGCTTTCATTTCATATATGCTCATCATTTAGCCTCTCTTTAAAATAGAAATTAATCTAATATGCATTTTAGAGTATTTCTATTATCATTAGCTTAAATCATTAACTAATATAGCATGCTAAGATAGTTTGTTTACTAACCTTGTCATCTTATAGTTAGTTTATTGCATTTGTAGCATCATGCATAGCTTAGAATGCATCTCATATTAAATCAACAAAAACATCCCTCGTTCTTGCATTTGCCATCCCTAAACTATTTTGCTCAGTGATCTGAGAGCAAAAACGTTGGTTTGAGGGACCGTGCAAGATAGAGAACCATGGAACCATCCTTGGGAAGCTGAGTTATGCTTTATAACTCCATAGCTTGCACCAAGAAGTCCTGTGGGTGTGTGAGCAAGGCTCCTTAGGCTTCATTTTTCACATTTTGAGTTCTATCAACCCGCTTTTCCTGCATACATTTCTAGCACCCACCATGGGGCTCGAACCCATATATCAAATCGGTTTTTGAATTTAACCACTTTTGCAGGCACGCAGGAAAAATGAATTAGCACGTTAAGTTAACTGTTTAGCGCATCTGGTTAATAGCCTAGCGCATTCAGTTTACTGTTCAGTGCGTGGAGTACATCATCTAGCACGTAAAGTCCATTTATCAGTGCATAAGATTACTAATTTTTTTTGTAGGTCTCGGCGCGGAAGAAAAACAAAGCAGTGCTTTTGGCACACAGAGTAGCGCATCCCAAAAATAGTGTAGCACATCATATCCATCTTTTAGCACATCTTCGTTATATTGTAGCGCGTACAGTTTGTTCTGTAGCACATCACAGACAGAAAAGAGAAAACTAATTTGTAACAGAAACTAAAATTTAGACTTGTGGAAGTCCACAGAATTTGCCTTTTTGCTAACAAGTTGACTGGTTTTTTGCAGGTTACTGACAGTTGACTGCAGGTTTTGAATCCATTCTATTTATGCTAGAATTAAAGTAGTTTAAATTTTTACTAACTTTTCTAAGTTAGCCAAAGTTCAAATTTCTTTCTTTTCTTGTTTAAATAAAATCGAACTCACTTTTATTTTGGGCAAATAAAATGAACAACAAATCAAAATCTTTTATTGCTTTTCTAGGAGAAAATTTCTCACTTTGGGCTCTAAAAAGAACAACACAAAATTTCTTTTTTTTTTTTGTTTTTTTTTTTTGCAACAGGCTTAAAAAGAACCTCACCATCCTTTGGTGCATAAAAGGATTCACTTTTGAAATCTTGTAAAGGAAAGAACCTCACCTCAAAAAAACTTTGTTGCAATTAAAGAGGGAAGTTATTCCCCTTTTGTTTACCGATTTTTATTTGTTGACCAAAACGAACCTTTTGCTTTGTTGACTCGGTTATTTCTTTAGATTAAATAATCATTTCTTTGAGGAAATAAAATTCACACCATGCTTTTCTTGGAGCAACATCTCCCAGTAGAGGTTAGAAAATCACTGAATTAAAGGTTTAAAAAGAATTTGTGATTGCCTTGAATCGAAAGAGAAAGGTATATGCTCTCCCCTTAACTGGGTGATCCAAAAAACCAGACGTCTCTTAAAAAAACTTTCTTTCCTTCAAAAGCATTTACATCTTTTAGCAGGCCTGCCTTCCCGATGAGTTGAAATCAACTCCTAAAGTCGTTTATGGCCGGTGTGAAGGGAACGACTTAAGTGGGGAACGACTTTGATGCTAAGTATTCCAACCCACTATAATCAAAAGTGAAAAGTGATGAAAGTCCTTTTCAACGGTTGTGCACAGCAATTAGCCTTCCCCCAGTATCCTTGAGATACGTAAAGCCTTTGTTCTAAAGGTTGGGAAGCCTCCTAAGGGAGTTTATCACTGATGGTTGAACAGGAAGCCTGATTATGAGCCATAGAAATAGAAGCTTTGAACCAAGTCAGTAACCAGACATTTATAACATCATAGTGCAAGGGTGGGGAAGAATCCACCCCCAAGATTACTCACCATATATCTCCCAAGATAACTACTCAACTGTGAAGCGATTCACTTTGAGTTAATTTCTGGCAAAAGGCAAAAAAACGGGTGCCCTCTAGGGGGTGACACGGATGTTTGAGCTGATGGAGTATCAAGACTAGTGGGCTATGATGTTATTTATGACCTTTGAATAAAGAGTCTTTCTGAAGTGTATTATTCGTATCCAAACCTATTAAAACATTGGGGGTTTGAACACATCCTCACAGAACATACACTTTTTGTTAGATTAGGCAAAATGGTTGTACTTTTTTTGTCGTGCTTGCATTTACTACTTCAAAAAATCATCCATCAAACCTGAAAATTTCCCAACAAAAATCCAAAATTTACAAAAACCAACCAAAGAAAAAAAAATAGGGCAGTTTAGTGCGTAAGAGCAACTTCTTAGCGCGTAAGGTACTTTTGTTAGCACATCCAACCATCAAGTTAGCGCGTCTATTCCAAATAGTAGCGTTTTATCCCAAAATCAAACCAGTGTTAAAACATTTAGCGCATCAGAGAAATAGTCTAGCGCGTGGAAGCATCAGCTTAGCGCGTAGCAGCAAAATATTAGCGCATCAGGTTCACAAGTTAGAGCGTCACAGACCCAGGATAGCGCATGACTTTTTAAATGGGTAGAAAACATTTTTTTTGAACAATCAAATCTTTAGCGCGTGTATGGGGGCAGCCTAGCGCGTGTGGTCATTCTTTTAGCACATGGAGTAATTTTGGTAGCACATTTCATCCCTGTTTTAGTGCGTGATCAAAAACATATAGACAGAGGACAAAACAGTGAAGAATTTTAAAATTTTTGAAAACATTTTCAAAAGCCTCTCGTTATCAACAACATTTTTCATCAAAGCGGAGTAGCGTAAACAAACCGTTAAAAACTATTTTTTGAGCTAAATTTGTGTCAAAACAAACATTGTAAAAATCCTAAACCGATCGCACGATAAAACATATCTATCTTATCATAATTCAGAAACCTCATCATCAGTATCAACAGAATCCTTTACCATCTTACGGATTTCATCTCAAAAACACTTGTTTAAAATTTTCAAGTTGTCAAATCAAGTCTCCATATTGGGAGGCTTTTATCCATATCATTTGATACGCTTTGTCATGAAGGGGCATCTAAACCTTCATTTTGATAGAGTAAGACTTGAAATTTTCCAAACAAGATCAACCGAATCCAAACAAATCAAAGGAAACCATTGATCACTCATGCATGACTAATCCCCATATTCTGAGAAGAAAGAACCTTTATCATAACATCACGTTGAAGAAACAACAACCTAGTTTTTCAAAGTTCATCAAGAGAAATAAGTTTTTATACATCAATCGTCAACTCTTCAAATCTCATCGGGTATTCCTTCATCACGTCAAATGTTATATCCAAAACAAATCCAACGAATTTGACAAAGAGCCCTTAAAAACAAGAGCCAATTGTCAAAAGTCTGTTTTTAATCAAATCATAAATCACGGAGGAAAGATCAATCCGGCATTCTTGCCCGATGAGTGTATCACTTATAACACATCTCGACTAGAACCACCCACCCCCGAGCAACATATCAATGAGGATTTTGTCCCCTTCATCACTGAAAGTTTCTACTAAAATGCCTGTTACTCACTCTCAAAGAAACCAACAAAGCGAGGCACATGCAGAATCTAGTATGAATCAAAGGTTGTCAAATCCTTTTGAAGTTCCACACCTAGAAGAGAATGAAATTTCTGAAACACTTCTTCAGGAATGTCAGGAAAACCCTTCATTCCAAAAACTTGTAGAAAGGCTTATGGAAAACGACAAAGAAAAATATTTTCTCATGCTCACAAGTAAAGGAGTTAAACTTCCCGAAGATTTAGACACAAACATCTTTAGAACTGGATCTCAACAATATACATATCAAGAACAACAAAGAGAAGAAGAAACTCGTAACCTTGAACAACACATACCTGAGCAACACATTCCAGAACAACGTATACCCGAAATGCATATGCCCGAGCTAGAAACTCCAGAGCAAAATATACCATTTAACACACCTTTTCAACTGAGAACTAATGCAAGGGAAGAGTTTCTTCCTTGGAAAAATAATGCGCCTTTGGTTGCTCTTACTCAACAAATGCAAATGTTACAAAGACAAATGCAAGACATGCAACAAGGGACAACAGTGTGGTACTCTTTAAATGAAATCTGTCCTTATCCATTTGACAGAAGATTGAACATGGTGCCTTTTCCTCCAAACTCAGACGTTCCTAAATTTGATAAATATGATGGGAAAAGTGATCCTCGGGATCATGTTCAAGAATTTTGCACAATGAGTCTTGAGTTTGCTCATGATGACACCTATCTGATGAGGTTATTCCCAAGAAGCCTGGGAGGGCAAAAAATGGAATGGTTATCCAAAATTACACCACCTGTCAGATCATTTGATGAATTGGTTAACAAATTCATAACCCAATACTCCTATAACATCCAACATGCCATAACCATGCTAGATGTTTGCAACACCAAACAAAAGAACAACGAAACATTCATGATATTCCTTCAACGTTGGCGACATATGGTCTCCAGATATCCTCGAGATATTCCTGAAAAGGAGAAAATGGAAATCTTCATTGACAATTTGAATGGTGAAATGAGTTATAGGTTAAAACTTCAATGCATACCGTCTTTCGCTAAATTGATTGAAAATGGCATTCAAGTAGAGGAAGCGTGTGTCAAAAAGGGAACACTCAAATTCTACAAGGAAGGAACAAACTCATCAAACTACAACAACCAGAATAACACCAACCTAGACAAATCTTGATTTTGGACTCGAAACAAAAACGAAGGCAACAATGAATCACATGATCCCAAATCTAAACAACCAGTGCTTGCATTATCTGGAAATCCTCAAAATACGAAAAATCCTAAAAATGCTAATCCAAATTCTAACACGTATGCACCAAACACTGATCAAGGAAAACTCAACACAAACAACACCAATGATACTCAAAGCAAAAACATGAATCCAGGACCTAACAACAATTCACGCAACAGCACGAACAATTTCCAAAAGTGTATCTTCACACCACTGGGGCAATCACTAGAATCAGCATTTAGAGAACTTTTGGCAAACAAAATTCTCTCCTTGCCTGCAATCAGCAACTATGAACCCCAAATCAAACCACCTTGGTGGAATGATTCACACTATTGCGATTTCCATCGTAACAAGGGTCATCAGATGAACGATTGCATGAGATTGAAACACATGGTGCAAGACATGATTGATCGAGGTGACTTAACAGTAGATGGTCTCAAAACAAATGGTGATCACGGAGCCTTTAAAAATCCTCTCCCAAATTACAACAAAGATGGAGCTTCAACCTCGGATGATACACGCGAGCTCGTATCAACCATAGCTACAACAACACCATAAATCACATATCAGCTGAAGATCATCAAGTAAATATCATCACCATCCGAGATCAGCGTGATCATGAATTTGTTAATGTAACAACCCGAACTTAGAAATATTTCTTAAAAGGACATACATCACCTACAACTGCTACACCAAAAATCCAATATGACTTGGTTAGCCAACTATGCAAAACTCCAGCTCAGATATCTATACTAGAATTGTTGAAACTATCACTGAAGCACAAAGACATATTGGAACAAGCGCTATTGGAAACCAATGTACCTCAAAATCTGGATACGGACAGATTTCAAGCCATGGTCGCCCATATGACCAGACCTCATAACCTCACCTTCTCAGAGCATGACAATGCTTCCTTGAGCCATCCGCATAACACTCCTCTCCATATCGAAGTCATTGTTTGCAAACACCGAGTAAAAAGAGTCTTAATAGATGGAGGAGCTGGACTTAACATATGTACTTTAAAGCTTGTCCATGCATTAGGCTTCTTGGAAGAGTCTATTGATCCCTACAAGAAAATTACCATAAAGGCATATGATGATGAGGAAAGGTCCTCTAAAGGAACTGTGATGTTACCTATTCAAGTGGGACCAGTGCAAAAGGATACTATGTGTTAGGTCTTAGACATAGATCTTACCTACAATATTTTGTTAGGGCGACCCTGGATACATGAAATGCAAGCAGTACCTTCTACGTATCACCAGTGTGTCAAATTTCCTTATGACGGACAAGAAATCTTCATATCTGCTGATCACAATCCATTTCAACATTGCAACGCAATGGGGGCAGCCCAAGACAGTTTGGTTCCTCATAATAGAGAAGAGCAGCGATCTTCAACATCAGATCTACAAACAGCAAAGCCCAACTCATTATTTGGAGATTTCAAGCAGAAAATACAAATCAAAGACCAAGGCATGGGAGAATACTCTTTGGAACCCTTATGTTTGGCCAAATTGCCAACATCACCCAAATCTCATGGATTGCCTACTACATCAACACATCTGGTCACTCAGCCCATCACCAAATTTGATGGTACCTTCATCCAATTGGGCACTCTAGCACATGAATCAGAAGACAAGGATATTCTTAGCTGGTTATACAAAGATGAGGAAGAAGATAATAGAGCAGCTACTCTGGACATTTTTCTACCTACACACCTATATGGAAAAGGATACTTAATCATGCAGCAAATGGGATATGATGGTAAAGGACCTATTGGGAAACGTAAAGAAGGAGTCACCGAACCGATAGATCTTCCTTCATAGTCCAGTAGAGACAAAACAGGATTGGGTTGTGAGCTCACTTTCCTATTAAGAAAGTCACCTCGCATAACTACAAAACCTCAATGGAAAGTAAAGAAGAAGTACAAAGAAGAATCATGACAGGAAGCACTCTTTGAATTAGCAAAAACAATCCACAAGGCACGGGAACATCAAGAACAGAAGTTACATCAAGAAAAACTTCTAAGCCACAAGAAGACCATATCTGCAGCAATAGCTCATGTTCAAAATCCACTATTTCAAGAACCAATAAAATCATCTCCAAATGCCATTATTTCTCCCCGAGGAGGCACAGTCTATGAACAAATACAGAAAGTAGAAGCAGGATCTGACACAGAATCAACAAAAACTATCAAAATGGTATCCATCATCAAAGATTTGTTTTCACCATACAACATCCCAGTTTACAGCACTGATAGAATCTGGGATGATGCCTCTGAGACTGATTCAAATGAATATGAATGGGGTAGCTGCTCAAATGCTACTACAGATATCACTGACAATACTAATTCTATATCCCTTTCTCAAGAAGAACATAACGCAGAAGATAGACCTCTTGAATTTGGATCGTAGAATATCTATGATGCCAAGGAAAGCGAATAGAAACATTATGAACAAGTTTATACAGAAGATAATACCATTGAAGACCTCGATGAAATACTGGACTTCTTTAAAACCAAGAAACATCATGATGAAACCTCTGTCCTGACACTTACAGTAGCAGAACTTGATCCACCTGACGATTCCTTACCGCTTGTCTTTCCTGACCTCATCGACTGGGATGAACCTGAAATCCATGATATACCAATTTTCCCAGATGATGAATCTATTATCCATTACCTATGTACCATAAATCCAGAAATAGGCTCTACCAATAAACAAAGTAACGATGTCTACCAATCAGGGAGTGCCAAGTCTCTCAGTCATAAAAATAAATCAAATGAAAGATCTAATGCTGAAAACCAGACAATGGCAGCTCTAGATCACAAAAAAGTAAAAATAAAGGACGCATCTGAGGGTGAAAACCTTTTTAAGGCACCTAATGATGGGAGACTTGACACTCTTCCTAAGCACTTTCATGAGCAATCACCCATATTGATTTAGCCCACTCAATCAATCAACATTGGTACCACAGAAGTAGTCAAAAACATACACCTTGCAGAATCTCTTACAGAGGAAGAAAGATCAGCATTCATCGTTCTCTTTAAAGAACAGCAAATTAACTTTGCTTGGCCATATGCCAATATGCCCGGAGTGGATCCACACTTAATCATGCATCACTTGTCCATCTCTTCAAGAGTTAAGCTAGTCAAACAAAAGCTAAGAAAGATGAATCCACAGGTGGCACTCATGGTCAAAACTAAACTAAAAAAACTATTAGATGCCGGATTCATCTGACCCATTGACTATGTAGAATGGATTTCCAACATCGTTCCAGTATCAAAACCAAATGGTAGTATCAGAATATGCACTAACTTCAGAGATGTCAACAAAGCTTGTCCAAAAGATGACTTTCCTCTACCCAATATCGACATAATTATAGACCTCACAGTAGGACATGCAATGCTCTCACTAATGGACAGTTTCTTAGGGTATAATCAAATCAAAATAGCCCCAGAAGATCAAGATAAAACTGCGTTCACCTGTCCTTGGGGAACGTACTGTTGGAATGTTGTGCCTTTTGGCTTAAAGAATGTAGGGGCCACTTATCAAAGAGCCATGACAACAATCTTTCATGACATGATGCACACATTTATGGAAGATTACGTGGATGATTTACTAGCTAAATCCTTCACCAGAGCAGAACATCTCAGCATCCTAACAAAGATCTTTGATCGATTGGAGAAATTCCAAGTTAGGCTCAACCCTAAGAAGTGTGTCTTCGGGGTTACATCAGGCAAGTTACTAAGCTACATAGTCTCAGCTAAAGGTATCGAAGTAGATCCAGCAAAGGTACAAGCCATTATGGAAATGCCACCACCAAAGAATATCAGTCAACTCAGATCTCTATAAGGACGACTTCAATTAATCAGGTGATTCATCGCTCAACTAGCAGATCAAAGTCTACCATTTAATCATTTACTACACAAAAATGTACCATTCAGATGAGAAACCAAGTGTGCAGAATCTTTTTACCAAATCAAATAGTACCTGATGAATCCACCAGTTCTGGTACCACCAGTCGCAGGAAAGCCACTTATCCTATATATCTCAACAATAGATATATCGTTGGGGGCACTATTGGCACAAGAAGATCAACAAGGGAAAGAACGAGCCATATATTATATCAGTAGGACATTGAATGGCTATGAACTCAACTATACATTCATTGAAAAGGCTTGCCTAACAGTGGTCTTCGCATCTCAGAAGTTTCAACATTATATGTTAGCACACACAATTAAGCTAGTGGCAAAAACTGATCCTCTCAAATACCTACTCAGCAAGGCAGCTCTTACAGGTAGATTGGCTAAATGGGTCATGATTCTCAATGAATTCGATATCCAATACATAGAAAGATGAGCCATCAAAGGACAAGCAATTGCAGATCAACTGGCTGAAGCACCGCTACCAGGAAAACAAACTATGGAGATTGAATTTCCAGACAAGGAGGTTCTTACTCTTTCTACCAAACAATGGACCCTATACTTTGACGGATCCTACACACAACATGGTTCAGGTGTTGGCATTCTTTTCATCACTCCTAAAGGACACACTATACCAAGATCATAGAGGCTTATGTTCCCATGCACAAATAATGTGGCTGAATATGAGGCATTGGTTATAGGCATCAAAATGGCCATAGAATGGACAATCATAGAGTTAAAGGTCTACAGAGACTCACAACTAGTCATCCATCAAATCAACAACGACTATCAGACAAAGGATGACAAGCTGCTACCCTACAAGTGAATGGTGGATGACTTCAAATAGTATTTTGTGCACATCACCTTCGAGCAAATACCAAGGTTGAACAACAAAGCAGCCGATGCCATGGCTACTATCGCTTCATTACTACAAATTCCAGAGCAACAGAGCCGTTACGAGTTCCTGGTAGAGCAACTATTCTCCCCAGCTTATGACCATTCTGAATCCCATGTTATCTATGCTTTGACTGGTTCAGATTCTCCGTTATATGGACCAATATATGACTACCTCAAGAACAATATCTTACCCATTGACCAATCCTGTAACCAAAAACATAACTTTATTCGGCAAGCTGCCCATTATACCCTTACCGTTGATACTTTGTATCGTCAAGGTCTAGATGGTACTCCTCTTCGTTGCCTTGATCGTAATGATTCTGATTCCACTTTACACGAGCTTCACGAAGGTATTTGTGGCACACATTCAAGTGGTACTACTCTTGCTAAAAAACTTCTAAGGATGGGATACTACTAGCCTACAATGGAGAAAGACTCATATCACTTCATCAAGAAATGTCCTAAATGCCAGATCCATGGTAATCTGATACATGCACCAGCACAGGAACTGCAGCCATTTACAACATCCTGGCCCTTTTGTCAGTGGGGACTAGACTTAGTTGGCAAAATTCATCCTTCATCTTCAAATGGACACAAGTTCATTATAACGGCAACAGAATACTTTACCAAATGGATAGAAGTAGTTCCCATGACCACAGTGATTGGGAAACAAATTGCCTCTTTTATCCTAAATTATCTAATCTGCAGATATAGTATTCCAAGTTCAATCATCACAGATAATGGATGACCTTTTAAAAACCAAGATGTACAAGAACTATGTGAAAAATTCAAAATCCAACATCAGTTCTCTACACCATCCTACCCACAAGGAAATGGTCAAGCAGAAGCATTTAACAAGACAATACTAAAAATCCTAAAGAAAATAGTGAATGATGTAGGCAAAGATTGGCACGCCCAACTCAATCTAGCACTTTGGGCATACAGAACCAACATCTGCACACCTACAGGAGCAACACCATACTCATTGGTATATGGATCAGAAGCCATTTTACCTCTGGAAGTAGAAATCCCATCTCTTAGAGTCTCTTTGAAAGGTTTAATCTCAGATGAAGAGTATCGAGTTAACCGACTGCAAGAACTTGAACTATTAGATGAAAGACGTTAGCATGCTTACACTCATCTCAAAGCATATCAACAACGCATGTGTAGGAGCTACAATCACAAGGCCATCCCTCGCAACTTCAAAATTGGTGACCTAGTCCTCAAAGAAAATCCAAGAAATCAGCAAGATCAAGAAAAGAAAGGGAAGTTTGAACCTAATTGGTTAGGTCCCTATGTCATCATATCAGTCTATGGATCAGGTGCCTATCAGCTAACAACTTCAGAAGGAGATGTGCTCGATGAACCAACTAACAACATCCATCTGAAGAAGTACTACGCTTAATTAGCCTAGTGTACGGAAAAAGCCAAAACAAGCAAAAAAAATCAAAAAATCTAGAAAAAGCAAAAAACAAAGTATAATAAAAACAAATGGTGAAAACCTGGTAAACAGGTGCTCTTGTGAAAGAACGGCTCCTCTATCTATCTCCATACCATTTTATCTATATCCTTAAAAACACTATCGGCCATTGCCCGACACTTAGCACATATCCATTCAGGACATACTTAGCATAGTCACTGTCCTGGTCTATCCATATCTATCCTCTTACCATATTCCACCATGGCTTGGAAATCACTGTACATATTCACATCAAGAGACACACTCAGCTAGGGGCAATACATCGTCAAAAATTTGCAAACATTCAAGACATCAAAACTATTTACAAAACTCAGCAGCATGGCATCCAACAACCAACACTACGCTTCATCACAAAACAAATCAAAAAAATCACAGAAATACCAAGGATGGATGATTTTTTGAAGTACTTAATGTTGCATTATCGCATAAAAAAATTGACTATTTTTGCATTTTGAACTTTTTAAATTATTGGATTCTCTTCCTTTTCTCACTAAATGCTTCAAAGCTAGAGATCATGGGGAACTTCCAATATTTTCTTAGTCTTCTGTCTGGGAGGCGATCACTTGTATTGTGTGAATACTTGCCTCGAGACGTGATACATCGAATATCACTAAAGGCCTGATTCCACTTCACGCATACAAATGATTTAATCTTGTCTGTTTACGCAATCTGCACTCAGGTCGTCCTAGTTCAATTATACCTTGATGCTTGTGCTATCTTGCAAAATCAAATATCATGTAAATTTTTCTCAGGTCATTATGGTTCAATTATACCATTGTGCTTGTATAAATTTTCAACATATCCTAAACAAATCAATGCTCAATGATGATACCTACAAAGAAAGCAAACAACATATGGTTGTATCAGGATGGCAAATACAGAATGAGGATGCTACCAAAAACAATTAGTTGCATATCATTTTACAATTAGTTGCATATCATTTTCCAATTGGTTGCATATCATTTTACACTTAGTTACATATCATTATCATACATCTCAAAGATACATTTCACAGCATATAAAATCATACATCTCATTTTTAAAATACATCTCATTTTTAAAATACATCTCACAAACATATCAAAGCATACAACCTGCATCATACATTACATTATATATTTAAGCATTGCATCATCATAAAGTAAAAGAAAAGAACACATAAGCACATACATCCATATAACACACCACATGATCAAAGATAATGATGCCGTATATATATATATATATATATATATATATATATATATATATATATATATATATATATATATATATATATATATAGTTTACAAAATCTATCATCTCTGTGTCCAGTACAAAGAATACAATGATCTAAAATACAACAGAGACCACGTCTCTCAAGTATGGCTATCCCCTGATGGAGATGGTCTGGCTCCCGATGTCCCCACCCCTGGATCTCCAGGGGGATCCTGTCTCGATGGCCCTGTCACACCTCGACTCTTAGACCGCGACCCAGTATCTCGAGATCGACTAGATCTCGACTGTGTGAAGCTCTGTACTCGGTGATCCCGAGGTATCGCAGCCTCATAATGCCGACGGTAGTACTCCGCCTCCTGAGCTCTCAAAGATAGCTCTCTCAGGGTGTCTCTCATCGGACCACCTGCCGCTGCTCTCTGCATGCTCGCTGTAAGCTCCTCTGCTCGTCCCCTCCGCTCTATCTCCGTGTCCCACTCAGTGGTCAACTGCGCAATCTGTCGCTAATATGTCAAAACCTGTGCCTGCAACTGTTGTACAGTCACCTGTAGGGTCTGAATCTGTGCATCCTCAACATGAGTGGGGATCCGAACTCGTAGCAGTACCTGTGTAGGGGCATCCCCTCTAACTCTGCCTGTCCTCAGTGTTGGAGGTGGGAGCACATCCGTCCTCCTCCTCTGGGCTGGTCGTATCGCCTCATCAGTTCCCCCCACTGCAGCTAGAACCTCCCCCACCCTCCCCTCTCCACCGGCTCCAATAGCCAATTCGCCTCTCCCCCTATCTATCACTGCCAGTCTGATTGCTCTCTCCAAACCTCTATCTCCTCTCCTCCCTCTATCTCCCCTCCTCCCTCTAACTCCTCTCCCTCGTCGTCCTCCTCCACCATCTCCATCATCCTCATCATCTCCCTCTCCCTCATCATCATCATCATCAAATGTCGGCTGCATCTCCTCTAGATCTGAAATCCTCGCCACTGCCCGCACAGCGAACAATCTTGCAAACTCATCGGTCATGCCTGCATCCAAAATCTCTGGGGCATAATCCCATATCTGGCCCGCCAAACCGACAAACTCCTCCACCGCCACCACACTATCAATGGTCGGGCCCCAATCTGATATGTCTTGCCTCTGTCGTGCATATAAACAGGCCCCCTAAGGTATACCCTACTGTCGACCAAACTGTCGCAAAACTCTGGTCACCACAAACCTCTCGATAACAAATGGGGTCCTCCCAATCAGGTATCTCGTCATAAACATGTAGGGCATCTCCAGCCCATCCTCCGCCCACACCTCACACCCTATATACGGTCGCCATGTGACCGTATCGATGTCATCCAAAACTCTCCTCCAATGCTCTAGTTTGCCCAGCTTCCGCTGGACAACTAGACCCCTGTATCCATAAGCATAGGCACGTCCAACGGGCCTATCTCTGTCTGCTAATGGCCTAGCAACTGGAATGTGCTCCCAGCACCATACCTGTAAGAGTGTCACGCCAGCTAACAAACTATCGTAACCTAGGTATACCACCTCGTGCAGGTCCCTGTACAGATGGGCTAGCATAGTCGATCCCCACGCGAACCTGCAGCCCTGTGTAACCATGTCCTCTAACACTCGTCCCCATCCCACAGAGAATCCCTTTGACCTGCGATCAGGACAAAGGAATCCACCGATAAACCCTGCCAGTACTGATGTAAGCGGTGCATAATCCAGGTCTAGGAACTCCTGCCATGGGATCTCATATCCGCATACTGTCTCATCATGAAAAATACGACGAAGTGCCTCTGTGCCACCCTCCTCTGACTGCTCATATGGTAGTAGTGCACCTACTACTAGTATGCGCAGAAGCCTGTAACAGTCCTCTGGTGTGACTGTCATCTCACTTGTGGCAAAGTGGAAGGTGTTCGTGTCGTTGTGCCACCTCTCTGCGAGCGCTGTAAGTAGCCCCTAGTTCATAGTGAACCGAGGCATATCCAACAAGGACGTCAACCCGCATCTCTCAATAATATCCAGGTCGGCCTCTGTCAACCGTGGTATCAAAGTCCAAGGCCTAGGAAATCGCGCACGCGACTGCACCACGCCCAATCGCTCCTGTCAACTAGCAAAACAAGTCCAATATCAGATTCCACATCAAAACAAAGATATCAAAATCAAACTCACATCAACAACATGAAACAATTTGCTCGTCTACATCAAGTTCAAAATCCTATCATTTCATATCAGCTTGTAAAACAACTCAAGTTATCAAAAACCATATCAAAACTTGTAACACAATTCAAGTCTCCAAATCACATAAACTTGTAAAACAACTCAAGTTTCCCACTCATATCAGCTTGTAAAACAACTCAAGTTTCCAACCCATATTAGCTTGTAACACAAATCAGGCTTCACACATTTGAACTTGAAAACAAAGTGCAAAAACAAATCATGCTTTGATCAAACCAACACATTAATATCTATGCATAACTTAAAATATCGCAAATCAAAACAAGTTATATCAACACTCATATTGGACAAATCAATAAAAACCATGACAGCAAAACACAACAATTTCATACATCCCCCCATCTCACAAATTTTTTCCTGCTGCGCTAAAATAGGTTGTCTACGTGCTAAAATCTACCCATGCGCTAAGTTGTTTTTCCCAAGCTACTTTATTTACCCTATGCGCTAGAATACCTCACGCGCTATCCTTTTTCCCCAATGCGCCATCCAACCTACCCTATGCGCTAACCTATACCCCATTGACGCTACCTATTTGACCCTATGCGCTAGGTCTACCCTATGCGCTAAAACCCCTTACCCATGCGAACCCCTGTGACCCCTATGCGCTAGGTCTTACTCACGCGCTATCTTGTTAACCCGACGTGCTACCCTACGTTCGGCATGTGCTATTTTCCCTCCCTACGCTAACCTAGACCTTCTATGCACTACACTATTTTATTCCGGATGCAACCCTAAAGTTCTAACTTCATGCGCTACCTAAATCTTCATATGCGCTAAATTGAGACTTTGACGCGCTAAACTGCTAAAACCAAATTTCAAAAATCAAAAAATAACCAAAAACAACAAAATAAAAAACCAAAAGAGGGTCAAAAGTGTTGACTTACTGGTGGTCCATATGTGGCAGGTCTCTGGTACCTTCGAATGCGCTCAAAACGATGCCTAGAATACAAAATAGGCATTTTTTCTTCTCTCCAAATTCTCTTTCTCCAAATTCAAGAATGCACAAATGAATCAAATCAAAGCACTTTTCCCCTTTTATAGGAGGAAAATGAAATTAGGGTTAGGGAACCGGGCATGTAATTTGTTCGTGGTCTCCCTTATACCCTAAAATCTGTAAATTATCAGGAGATGAATCAATTTAAACATTTCACATAGACAAAATCATACACACCAAACACGAATCACCAAATAAATTCAAAATTTTCAAAATATTGATTCATCTCCCAAGGGGGCATCACGCATCAAATCAAATCTAGGACATGACTTACAAATCATAAAAGCGATACAAATATTTCATTTGATCATAAATCATGATAACGCATCATTTTCTTTGAAATAACATGTGCACACACGTCACTTCAAAGAGGGGCAAAATGTAGACGTATAAAAATGACCATATTTCTAAATGAATATTTTATGTTCATTTCTCTATTTAATTAAATCTAATTTAATTGAATCACCCACATTCTTCTATTTAAATTAAGTAAATTACTCAATTTATTTAAATTAAATTCACTAGACTTCTTTTTACCATTTAATGAATAAATCATTTTATTCAATTAAATCCCTTCTATCCACTTTTAATTAAATTCAAATTTAATTAAATAGTTTATCCTAAATTAAATAAATCTAATTTATTTAATTTCCCCAATTGCAACCAAATTAAAGGAAATTCATTAAATTCAATCCTATTATCCCTCCATCCACTTGCAAAATCCTACATCTCCTACTTGCTTCTTAAACCCTATTCCTAAATTTCTTCTAGACCCTTCTAATCACTTCTAAATTAACCTAACCCATCTTCTAAACTTTGTCACATCCCTAAACAAAGGGAAGTCACTTCTCAAACCCTTAAAGTCTTTGATAACCATTAAAGGCTTCAAGTCTTCAACCACTTAATTTTCCAAAGTCTCCCAAACCATTAATGGTTAATTCAACCCTCTTACATGGTTAGAGACTTTTTTCCTAACTTAACCTTCATCCAACCCAAGGGTCTCATCAAGCCTTTAATGCTTTGACCATGATTATCTCTTAATCATTTGCACAAGAGTTTATCCTTGGATTAACTCTTAATCCAATGGGTAAGCCTAACTTAAGCTTAACCCTTATCTCTAGATGACCATGAGGTCTTCTCAGGCATTTAATGTCTCCAACCCCTTCTCTCAACCCAACCCTATGTTGACATTTGTCATCATTTTATTGGTGCAAATTGCAAACATGGATTCCCAACTTTCAAACTCAACCCTTGATCAACTCTTTCAATCCTGACCATCCATTGCCCTATTTTTGCTATAAATAGAGCTCTCATTCCTCCATTTTTATTGTCCAAGTTTGTAGTATCATACTTATGCTCAAATACATTCAAGCTTTCATTTCATATATTCTCATCATTTAGCCTCTCTTTAAAATAGAAATTAATCTAATATGCATTTTAGAGTATTTCTATTATCATTAGCTTAAATCATTAACTAATATAGCATGCTAGGATAGTTTGTTTACTAACCCTGTCATCTTATAGTTAGTTTATTGCATTTGTAGCATCATGCATAGCTTAGGATGCATCTCATATTAAATCAACAAAAACATCCCTCGTTCTTGCATTGCCATCCCTAAACCATTTTGCTCAGTGATCTGAGAGCAAAAACGTTGGTTTG